>NC_141687.1:290419876-290627376 GCF_964263255.1 Lissotriton vulgaris
CATTAGACTGGCACCATGCACAGAAACGCCTATACTTAAGTTTGTAGGTCTTGATCGTAGATGGAGCTCTGGCCTTCGCCAGTACCTCCTGGCAATCCTGTGGAATGTTTAAGTGTGCAAATTCCATGTGCTGAGGAGCCAGGCTGACAATTTCAGCGAGTTCGGGTCCGGATGGTACACCCTGCCCTTGTGGGTGGAGAGAAGATTCGGAATGCAAGGAAGTTGGATAGGGTTGCATTCCGAGAGAAGGAGCAGCTCGGTGAACCAGTATTGCCGGGGCCATCGTGGAGCAATCAGTATCAACCGGCATGGCTGGTTCTTCATTTTCTTGGTTGACTTTCGGGATCAGTGGTATCGGTGGAAAAGCGTAAGCGAATATTTGATTCCAACTCATCGAAAGGGCATCCCCGCACGAGTCCTTGTGGGGAACCCAGCTTGCAAAGTATGGGCATTTCCGGTTCTGGTGCGTCGCAAACAAGTCCAGATCCGGATGCCCCCATGTCTGAAAAGATGCGGTCTAGAGATGGTTGATGTAGTTCCCACTCGTGAGTGCAGCCTGTGGATCTGCTGAGAGAGTCCGCTAACACATTCGCGATTCCCGGGACATGGACAGCTGACAGATGGATATTGTGAGTCAGGGCCCAACTCCAAATCTCTTGTGCCTGGTGCGACAGCCGGGCTGATCTTGTGCCTCCCTGCTTGTTTAGATAATGCATGCAGGTGATGTTGTCTGTCCGAATCAAGACTGTGGCGCCTTCTAGGGTCGCCTGAAAGGACTTCAGGGCTAGAAAGATGGCGTGCAATTCTAGCCTGTTTATGTGCCATTTAATTTGGATTTTCTTCCATTTCCCGCTGACCGTCATGCCTTGGAGGTGTGCACCCCAGCCTGTCATTGAAGCATCTGTCGTCACTATGAACCTGGGCACTTCCGTGAGGAAAGAGCATCCCACTTGTATGTTGCAACCTTGACCCCACCATTGAAACGCTTCTCGCATTAGTGGTGTTATTTGTATGATATCCTCGAAGGACCCCGACACCTGTATCCACTGGCGACTGAGCTCCTCTTGCAAGGGCCTCATCCGAAGACGACAGTTGGGGGTGAGAAGAATACAGGAAGAAATCATCCCTATGAAGGACTTGAACATGCGCACTGAAACGCACCTTTTTAACAACAGTGCCGCAGCCAACCGTCGTATCTTTTCCTGTCTCTCCTTTGAGATAAATACTTGGGCGAGCTTGGTGTCCAGTGTCGCTCCCAAGAAAGTCTTTCTCCTTGCTGGCGTTAGGTGCGATTTCTCGAAGTTCACTGAGAAACCCAGGCTTTGACAGAGTTTTTTGAATGTGAGTTTTTACCATGTCGAAAGAACTGGCCTTGATAAGGCAATCGTCTAGATATGGATATATCTGTATCGACTGCAACCGAAGGTGGGCTGCCACCGGGGCCAGTATCTTCGTGAACACTCTGGGGGCTGAGCGCAGTCCAAAGGGAAGAACTTTGAACTGGAAGTCCCTGCCAGCCACTCTGAACCATAGAAACTTCCGGTGCCTGGAAAAATTGGAAGTACGCATCCTGAAGGTCGAGTGTTGCCATATACTCTCCCGCCGAAAGAAAATGGAGGATTTCTTGAAGTGTCAGCATCCTGAATGACAGTTTTTTGAGGAATTTGTTGAGGGCACGCAGGTCGAGGATGGGTCGCCATTCCCCCGACTTCTTGCGAATAAGGAAAAATCTGGAGTAGAAGCCCTTTCCTTTCTGATGATGAGGTACCCTTTCGATTGCTCCTTTTCGAATCATAGTGTTGATCTGGGCAAACCGCTCCTTGAGATGTGCTGGAGGTGGTCGTCTTGGGGGGGAGTTTGGAGGAGTTTTTACGAATTCCAAAATGTGACCTCTGGCTACCACATCCAGAACCCATTTGTCTGTGGTAATCTTGGACCAATTTAAGTCATTTTGGGATATTTTTCCTCCAATTTGGTTCGGGTTGGGACAAAGTGGCGGCAGGATGCGTTTCTCACTTTTTATTGTCTCTTCCGCGATAGTTGGATTTTCCTCGAGACTGAGAGAAATTTCCTTTTCTCTGTCCGTAAGTCTGTTGACGATATAGCTGGTATCTTTGGTTTCCCTGGGAGGAAGTAAAGGAGCGCTGTTGGTTATAGCCTCCTCTATTAGAGAAATTCCCTCTTCCTCTTGCTCCACGAAAGGAAGACTTCCTGTATTGTAAAGTGCCCAGCGAACCTGCTGTCTCAGTATCCTTCTTGATGGCTTCCAGAGCATCATCAACATGCTTTCCAAATAAATACCTGAGATGTTGGGTTAGAAGATCTCTTTTGCGCTGCCTGCGCTTCCACAGAGTCTGCTTTCGCTTGTCCAATGAGGCACGCTGGAGATGAATTTGGCGCCCTATATTTTTTATCCACTCTCGGGAGCACTGCTGGCAAAGAATTTGGCTTGGACATGATCTTCAGTCCTTCCTTCTATATGAAATCTATGATTGGAATGGTCCAACTCTGTTTTTGTGGCGAAGACTTGAAGTCATATAAGAAGCAGTCTTCTTGTTTTGACTCCATAGTTATCAGGAACCTCCTTGTTGCTCTATCCATGATCTTGTGGAATGAGGCAATGTCCACAGGAGGTGACTCTGATGTTGTAGGTTCTGCCGGAGAGGGCGTGTTTGCATTGTAATCCTCATACTCCGACGATTCTGACCTATTGTCTAATTCTCCTTCTTCCTGCTCCTCATGATCTGAGTACTCTTCATCCCCTGTTTGAGGAGCTGAGACTTGTGACGCAGACAATGCTGGACGTCCTTCCTCCAAAGTCACAGAAACAACTGGCTGTGCCTGCTTTGAAAGCGGCGTCGCTGTTTTAGGTCTTGGCGTAGATACCTGAGAGTCACCTGACTCTGAAGGTGGAAAATGTCTATAGTAGTCGCTGAGCATGTATTGTAGATTGCAAAATAATTCCTCAGGCATTTGCATGCCGGGAGCAGGCCTGTCCTCATGTGATAAAGGCTCCGCTTCATGCATATCTTCCTCCGTATCGTCTTGAATCTTAATTTGGATGTCAGACGGACTTCTGGCCGCTCCAAAGTTCTCATCTTCATAGGATCCTTCCTCATCCGAATCCAAAATTTTCTCTGGCACTACTAGCGTAGAAGGAATCGCCTCATTAGTAGCCCTTTTCTTTAACAGCGTAGCTGTAGTTGCAGGTGATGGTAACGGTATCCCAGATGACTGTGCTGACCAGACTTGTAACGCAGTGCAGCTTGACAGTGGTGGCGTCGATGGGATCACCTCCGTCGCCGACGAACCTGCTTTTGGCTGCTGAATTGTTTGCTTCGTCGACAGTACCATCGTTGACGATTGATCTATCTTCGTCGACGACGACTTTTTAGATGATGTCTTCGTCAATGAGGTCGTCGACGGTAACTTCGTCGACGGGGACGTCGTCAAAGTCGTCGACTGTAGCTTCGTTGACGTGGATTTCATCGTCGACGAGGATTTCATCGTCGACGGCAACGTCGTCGGCGAGAGCTTCGTCGACGGCACAATTTTCTTCGTCGACGGGGAGCCAACCGTCGACATTATATTCGTAGACGAGGAGCTCGTCGACGGTACCTTAGCCGTCGTCGACGGGACTATAGTCGACGACGAGATAGGCCTGATCTGCACATGAACCAGCGTAGGCGATGAGGCCGAAGACATCACTAGAGCTGGCTTAGGTGAGGAGAAAGTCATCGTGCAGGTGGTAGATGTGGCCACATGATCCTTTTTTGACGTTGAAATTGTCAAAGGTGGCAACTGAGGAGGCACAGACTGTGAAGATTTCTTGGGAACTGCAGATTTCCCAGACTTCTTAGAGGGCGTACTATCCATCTTAACAGGTGGAAGAGTCTTTTTTGAAACACTAGGCCCAGAAGAATCCAGAGAGGATTGGGCCTTCTTAGTCACCTTCGCCCTTGGAGATGAAACTTCAGTTTCAGCCTTCCTCTTAATAGAAATTAGTGAAGAACCAGAGGCAATGCTTCCTACCTCAGACAAAGGGTCCTCCTTGTCCTTGAGTCTGTTAAGCCACAACAGCAGTCGTCCTTCTCTGTCCTTGATGGTCTTAGGGGGGAAGGTGCGGCAGATCTTGCACTCCTTTGCCTTATGGTCAGGATAAAGGCAATATAAACATTTTTTGTGGGGATCTTCTTTGAATAGCCTAAGCTTCCCACAAGAATCACAGGCCCTGAACAGGGATTTAGAAGTAGACATCTGAAAAACTTGAAGAAGTCAACTAATCTTGAAGAAAAACTGAGCAGAGCTCAGGGAGACTCCCTTCACACGACGTGCGGTAGAAAATCTGAGAGCCTGAGCCTCTGGGGAGAACTTTCTGGTGGGTACTGTCGCCTGATTGGCTGCAGTTTGGACTAATACATAATGACTAGGATAGTCACGATTGTGAGGTTTTTTCTACTGTAGCTGGTGCTACTTTACTTCCTGGTTTGGTACTTCTGATATTTGCTATATGTATTATGGCATATTATTGCTTTTTTATGTACCGTGGGACTCCCACTCCGACGACGGGGAATGATTCAGGCATGTGAATCTATGAAAGACACCCCTAATACTGAAGAATGACTGATTAATATGGAAATCAGATATAACCTTTGGTAAAAAAAAGCAGGGTGAGCCCTTAACACCACACTGTTATGGTGAAACACAGTATATGGTTCCTTTGTACACAGCACTTGGATTTCACTTACTCTGCGTGCTGATGTTATCGCTACCAGAAATGCGGCCTTCCACGTCAGGTGCTGCAATGTGGCTTTATGAATGGGCTCAAAAGAAGGACCCATTAATCTAGACAGCACCAGATTCAATTCCCAGGGAGGAGAAGGTGTGCAAACCGGGGGATACACTTTCTTCAACCTCTGTAGGAAATCCTTAACCACCTGCATTTGGAAAAAAGAAGGTTGGTTAGGTGATTTTTCTGTATTCCGTAATGGCTGACAAATGAACCCTGATTGAGGCATATTTCAAACCCGCTTTAGCTAAATACAGAAGGTAAGGAAGAATGACTTCTTCCTGCCCCTTTGTGGGGTCAAAATGATTTTCAACACATCATATGTAGAATCTCTTCCACTTAAAAGCATACGACGCTCTTGTGGAAGGCCTCTTAGCCTCTTTAAGAATATGCATGTAGTCCTGCGGCAGATTCAAGTGTCTGTATTGTAGGACCTCAGGAGCCATGCTACCAAGTTCAGGGAGGGAAGGCTGGGAGGGAGAATCCTCCCGTCCATCTTGGTCAGCGGTTCGCTCTGTAAGGCAGTCTCCTGTGGGGTAGCACTGACAACTGCAGCAGGTCATGGCCAGTCTGGAGCTATCAAAATCATCTTCATGTTGGATCTGATGAGCTTGGATACCACCTTCGGGATCAGAGACAGAGGAGGAAAGGCGTAAGCAAATGTCTCTGACCAATCCATCAAAAGTGCATTCCCCCTTGTCCCTGGACGGTGGAATCTGGATGCGAAGGCGTGGCATTTTTTGTTTTTGTCATCTGCAAACAAATCTATTGATGGACGACCCCACTGTTGGAAAATATCTGCCACCACCTCGCCGTGCAGCACCCAGTCTGGCTGATCTTCGAAGTGCCAACTGAGCGCGTCTGCTTGGACGTTCTGCTCTCCAGGAAGGTGCACTGCCACTATGGAGAGGTTCCGAGCCAGAAGCCAGTGCCAAATCACTTGAGCCTCCCGGGAGAGAGGGCGAGAGCGCGTACCACCCTGCTTGTTTAGATAATACATGGTGGTCGTGTTGTCTGTTTGGATCAGGACCGAGTTGGAAGTGATCGACGTCAAGAAAGCTTTCAGAGCAAGATGGACTGCTCGTACTTCCAATATGTTTATGTGGTAGGACTGCTCTTTCGTGGACCACTGGCCCTGCATTTGAAGGCACCCCGTGTGTGCCCCCCATCCTTGCAGAGATGCATCCGCTATCAACAATTGCACTGGAACTAGTTGATGGAAAGGGACTCCCACCAACAGATTCTGCAGCCGAGTCCACCACATGATGGATGATGTTGCTGCTTGGGAGAGCAGAATCCGATCCTCCCAGTGACCCGTTGCTTGGTCACACTTGCCTTCTAGATCTTGTTGCAATGGTCTCATTCTCAGCCTGGCATTGGGGATGAGAAATATGCAGGAGGCCTTTTACTCCAGCAGAGAGGCCACTTGTCGGACTGCTGGGTGATCTGTCTGAAGCAGAGCCTTGCACTTCTGCTGCATTGAAGAAAGTCTCTCCTCCGAAGGAAACGCTCTTTCTTTGTTTGAATCCAGTCGATCCCAAATAATGGATCATCTGGGTGTGCTGTTGTACAGACTTCTCCATGTTGACACGAAGACCCAGTCTGTGTAGTAGATGTAGACAGACCTGGAAATCGTTCCTTACTTTTTGAGGTGATGGCCCTTTGAGGAGCCAATCTTCTAAGTAAGGGTAGATGAACAGACCTCTTCTGTGTAGGGCGGCCGCAACCACTGCCATGCACTTGGTAAAGACTCGCGGGGCAGATTTCAGTCCGAAGGGTAAGACCTTGTACTGATAGTGTTTGTCGCCGACTACAAACCGCAGATACTTGCGATGACGTGGAGAAATAGGTATAAGGAAGTACGCATCTTGGACGTCCACCGAACACATCCAATCTCCTGCTTGCAGATGTGGACATATTTGATGAAGGGCCAACATGCGAAACTTCTCCTTCACGATGACTCTGTTCAGCAAGTGAAGGAGGTCTGAACTTGTGCTCCTGATCTCTTTTGGGCACAAGAAAGTACCTGGAATAAACTCCCTTCCCTCGCTGCGCGGAAGGAACCTCTCCTATGGCCTTTTTTCATAGAATGGTTACCACTTCCTGCCGAAGCATCTTTAACTGGTGAGGACGAGATCTTTTTGGAGGGATGTCCTTTGGAAGCACACGAAAACGTAGTGCGTATCCTTTGCGCAGTATACTGAGCACCCAATGATCTTTTGTGATGCTGCACCACTCTGCCAGATGATGTAAAGCACTTCCTCCCACTGGAGTGGGCAACAGCGCTAGAGAAAGCTCCCGCTCATTGCTTCCCTGCCGACCTGACTGTGTTAGAGGGCTGCTGCTGGTGACCACCTCCAACTCTGTATATATATATATATATATATATTCACTGAAAAAACCATAGGTTATAGACCATATATAGTTAGGAATTCGCATTTACAAAACCTTATTTTACTCACACAAAACCATTGAAATTCCATATATAGTTAGTTGCACTAACTATATATCGCACACCCGCAATCCACTGCTGATGATGTCACATATTACATCATTCATGACATGGTCAGCGACATCACTGATGACACCACTGATGACATCTCAAATGACATCACCGATGACATCTCAAATGACATCACTGATGACATCACTGATGACATCTCATTTGACATTACTGATCACATCACTGATGATATCATTCATGTGATAATACGATGAACCTCTTCAGACTCTAATATAACCTTAGATACAATCAGTGTAAACAGACACTCACAGACTGTCACTCATCCATGGAGTTACTCACACACCTAGTTAGTCATGCAAAGAATCAATCACACCTCCATTTCCTCAACTATACAGTTATACAAACTTTACTTATTCAAACATATACTAACACATATTTACTCTCTTATACAATCCCTGATACAAGTTCACAATGATCCATACAGCCACTCACACATTCACTGGCTCTTATGCACAGTTATTTATATATGTCAACTCTCACATGTACTGTGTTTTACATATGTACTTACTTTGACATGTAGCACTGAGATATCCATTCACTCACCAATACACTCATGCACACAGTCAACCGCCCATACAGCTGTTTCCACATGCACTTTTGAAACCATACATCTAGTGAATCAACTGCTCACACATCTATGCACAGAGTCATACACCTCCCAGCCACCCACACACACACTCAGTCTCCCATACAAATACTTGGGCAACCAATCAATAACCCATATAGTTACTCATATAGCTACTTATCAACACATGCAACAGTTTACAGAACAACAGACATAATGATGCACAAATTAAGACAGTTTAGTCACTAACCCATGCACTCAGTGAGACACATTTAATCACTCACTCATACAGTCAGTCATGCACCTACTAAATCCTTCATCCAGACACTTATACATCCACTCATTCTTCAATATGTAAGACATATTTTAACTTTACAGAAACATACAGTCACTGGATGTTGTCATCAGTGATGTCATTTGAGATGTCATCAGTGATGTCATCAGTGATGTCACTGACCATGTCAAGAATGATGTAATATGTGACATCATCAGCAGTGGATTGCGGGTGCGCGATATATAGTTAGTGCAACTAACTATATATGGAATTTCAATGGTTTTGTGTGAGTAAAATAAGGTTTTGTAAATGCGAATTCCTAACTATGGGGTCGATTAGGATCGCGGACGGACTTGCGTCCGTCCGCGACCCCAGAGCAGGAGGGAACCTCCGCATGGCATGCGGAGTTCCCTCCTGTGCAATTAGGATGTGACCGCAAGGGTTGCGGTCACATCCTCTATTTTTAACATTGCCGCGGGTGCAGCTTCAAGCTGCACCCGCGGCAATGTTAAAAATGCACGCATTGCATTTGCATGCAGAAAGAGGCAGGCACCGCGCGGTGCCTGCTGCTTTCTGCATGCAACTGCAGGGGGGTACCATAGGTACCCCCTATGTGCACCCCCCACTCCCCCTTCACCTAGGGGGCCCGCAACGGGCCCCCGCAGTGAAGTTCCGTATGCTTTTCCGCGGCGGAAAACCCGCAGCGGAAAAGCATACTTTACTGGCCATCCTAATATGGTGGACGGTGTCTTCCAGACACCGTCACCATATTAGAGCTTTTCCGCCGCGGTTGTAATCCGACCGTGGCGGAAAAGCTGCGGACAGAAACCAGGACCCACCAGCCATCCTAATCTGGCGGTGGGTCTTTGGTCAGTCCGCTGCGGATTTTCCGCATCCTCGGGGCCGGCGGTGGCTTCCGCCGGCCCCGAGGATGCGGAAAATCCGCAATCATAATGACCCCCTATATATGGTCTATAACCTATGGTTTTTTCAGTGAATTTTCAAGGTTTTGTAAATGCTAATTCCTAACTATATATGGTCTATAACCTATGGTTTTTTCAGTGAATTTTCAAGGGTTTGTAAATGCTAATTCCTAACTATATATGGTCTATAACCTATGGTTTTTTCAGTGAATATATATATATACATACATATATAAACATATATCATCTGTATATCTATATAAATACAAACATAAATGCATGCATACATATACATATATGCATACAGATGCATGTTATTTACATGAAAGTTGAAAAAACACTAATAAAAGCAAAGCTAAAAAGCCACCTCATTACAAACAGAATGGCTTTAACTTAAACGAGGGCGAGATCTATTGCATTTTCAATGCTTGTTTACTTTGGTTCCATCAAGAAGGCATTCAGATGTGTCACACATTTGCCATAAATTCTGAATGTTAGCACTCTAGTTGCACATTAGATCACTGTAGTAAAGCTACTGCTCACCAGGGACGTCTGCTGCTGGTATTCAAAGTGCATGTTTCAGTCTGCATGTCAGAATTTTTTTAATGAAATAGAAGAGGATTTGAGAAGTCACTCAAAATGATCCCTAATTTTTCTTTCTGAAGCACTAATCATACTTTCTATGGCAAAATTAACCCCCTCATGTTGTTCCTTTTTAAATTGAGTGTTTTCAGACTTACCACTTCATTCCAACCAAGATGGCTTCTGGTGTGCCATACTTTTGTCATAAGTAAGACTGTTAGCGCTCTAGTTGTTCTTTATAACACTCTGGGACATTCTGTCATTGGGCTATACTTGGGGTACATCTGGGTGATATTTGGGCTACATTTAGGCTCTTTTGTCTCTGGTGGCCATCTTGGGAGACTGTATGTCAGAATTTTTTAATGAAATTGAAGAGGGTTTGAGAAGTCACTCAAAATGTGCCCTAATTTTTCTTTCTGCAGCACTAATCATAATTCATATGGCAAAATATACCCCCTCATTTTGTTCCTTTTTAAATTAAATGTTTTAAGAGTTACCACTTTATTCCAATCAAGATGGCTTCAGGTGTGCCATACCTTTGTAATAAGTAGGACTGTTAGCGCTCTAGTTGTTCTTTAGAACACTCTGGGACATTCTGTCATTGGGCTATACTTGGGCTACATCTGGGTGATATTTGGGCTACATTTGGGCTCTTTTGTCTCTGGTGGCCATTTTGGGAGACTGCATGTCAGAATTTTTTAATGAAATAGAAGAGGATTTGAAAAGTCACTCAAAATGTGCCCTAATTTTTCTTTCTGCAGCACTAATAATACCTTCTATTGCATAATATACCCCCTCATTTTGTTCCTTTTTAAATTAAATGTTTTAAGAGTTACCACTTTATTCCCATCACGATGGCTCCAGGTGTGCTATACCTTTGTAATACGTAGGACTGTTAGCGCTCTAGTTGTTCTTTAGAACACTTTAGGAGGCTGCAGTAGAGCACAAAGGAATCAACTGACAGTCTCTGTCCTTGTTGGATGTACATGTTTTACTGAGAATGTCAGACTTCATTTTCACATGACTGAGAAAGATAATGTGAATTTACAGAAAATATGCTTTCAGTTTAGCTTATAGATCCCCTTCCAAACCACTGTGGGAAAATCATGAGATATTAGTTTTCTTTCAAACAATATTCATGATATCACAGCAGAAGGCTTTTTCACATGGTAAAATCACCTTAGAACCCACCACAATTCCTAAAACGAGTATGGTACCATCAACAAATGATTTATAATGTAACTAAAGTCCTAAAACCCTCTATTAACTACAATGCTTTTTAATGAGGTGCTATCATGTATATTGGTCCCAAGATGGCTGCCAACACTTCTTGGATGAAGTGCTGACAGCCAATCAGATCAGATGTGTGGTTAGGCTCCGCCCAGATATATATATATTTTTTGAACCTAAATTACTCAAAATCCACTGGAGCACATATATTGAGACCTAGCAAAGGCACATCGGGCTAACAGTCCCTACAATTTTGCCAAGTTTCGTGCAAATCCATTCAGCCGTTCGAGCTAAAAGTGAGGCCAACCGCCCTATGGAAATTAACATGGGAAAAACGCGTTTTGGGACCCCCCTTTTTTCTCGGCCCCCCCTTGATGAAACCCCCCCAAATTGTCAGGGGCTGCTCAGAAACAAAATGTTCCATTTTCCTGAAAATTTCAGCCAATTCCGTCCACAAACGCCAAAGTTATTAGACATAGAATTTTCAAAAATCCCATAGAGAAAAAATCCTAACTATATATACCTACTGGCGACCGCCAGTAGGTAATATATATATACATACATACATGTATATACATACATGCTTGCACGAAAACTCCAGTTTACTGGGGGCCCCCAACCTTCTGAACCCTCTGCTGGTATCCCTTGCGCTGGTTGGGCCTGTACCGATGCTTGAACTCCTTCTTCTTCTCCAAGCCGACGGCTTTGAGGGTATCGAGCTCTGCCTTCACTCTGCCCATTTCTTCATCTGTATGAGTGCCAAACAGGGAGGAGCCGGAAAACAGGAGATTCAGGATTCTCTGCTGAGCATCGGGCTTGAGGGCTGTCAGGCTCAACCAGGAGGATCTCCTGGCGCAAATCCCATGGGCATATGAATGCGCCGATAGTGTAGCACCATCCGCTGCCGTGCTGATCACTTGGTTGGCAAAAAGCAACCCTTCCGTGATGACCTCCTCAAAGTCCTTTTGATCCTCTTTTGGCAACTTCTCTTTGAAGCGGTCCAAAGAGTCCCGCAAGGCCCTGTCATAGCGACCTAATAAGGCTACTGCACTGGAGACTTTCAGTGACGAAGCTGCAGACCCGCACACTTTACGTCCCCATGAGTCCTGGGATCTACTTTCTTTATCGGAGGGACCGACGAAGAAGCAGCTACAGCATGAGTTTTGCTAGCTGCTGCGATTATAACAGAATCCACAGGCGGGTCTGTTATCAAGAATACAGGGTCTGTGGAAGCAGGCTTGTACTTCTTCTGCATCCTAGCCGGAGCGGCTTTAATCGCATCTGGAGTCAGGAAAATGTCCATTACGGGCTCCAGAAGTCCAGGAACCAGGGGAAGTAACGGACAAGAGGCTGCTCTCTAATGCAGAGTCTCAAAGATGACCGTTGTTGCCACCTGAGGTGTTGACATCTTGATGTTTAGCGTCTGAGCCTTTCTCTGAAGCACATCATGGTAGGTGTTGATGACATCTATCGGAGACACTCTAGACACTCTAGACAGAGGGTTGTCCGATAGGGTGGGAGAATAGTCCCTCTTCGAGGATCGAGTTGAAGAAGAAGAAGACCACGTAGGTGACCGTCTTCTTTTGCGATGGGAACTATGTCTGCGCTCCCGTGATCTGCTCCTTCGCTCCTCACGCCTGGGCAAATGTGATCTGTCCACTTCCTGTACCAGGCTCTGTAAGGGTGACCTATGAAGAGGACAGGCATACTCCTGCATCTGCTGCGTTGCTCCTGTATCCTTAGTCCAGTGATGCAGGGGAAGGAGCCATCTTGGAGACAAGTGCACAGCAGGAGAAGCTTCCCTGTGCTGTGAAGGAGACCCATGACTTGCTGAATGAGAGGAAGAATGGCGTGATGCTGATTCCGTTACCAGAACCACCGATCCTCTTCCAAACCTTACAGAAGCGGGTCTTGACGTCGAGGGTGCGCCTCTCGTTGCCGACCTGGACCTCCTTCTCGACGTCGATCTACAGTCTGTTGTTGAACCTGATCTCGACAGCGTTTCTCTGTTCCTCGACGTCGAGTGCCTTGTAGACGATGCCTGAACATCCCTTCGTCTTGACGTTGAACGTCGATGTGCCGACAACGGCGGTGGGGTTCTACTCCTTGACGCCGAAGGTCATGAAGATGAAGGGCCTCTGCTCCTCGACGAGGATCGCTGCCGTGTTGACGACGGCGGAAGGCTCTTCTTCCTCGAAGCCGATCGTTATCGAGACGACGGCGGAGGGCTGCGAATCCTCCACGCCGATCGTCGTCGAGGCGACGGCAGAGGGGTCCTGATCCTCGACGCCGATCGTCCCCGAGATGACAACGGCGGAGGACTCCAGACCCTCGACGTCGATCGACTGACGACGGATGGGTACCTGCCCTCGATGCCGAAGGTCGAGCTGATGACGGCGGGGGTTTCTACTCCTCGAGGCCGAACGTCGCAGAGTTGACGACGGCGGAGGGCTGACACTCCTCGACGCCGATCGCCACAGAGTTGACGATGGCGGTGGGCTTCTGCTCCTCGACGCTGATCATCACCGGGTTGACGACAGCAGAGGATCTCGATTCTTCGACGTCGAAGACGTACCTGAATGTCGATGTCTTCTCAATGGCGAACCCGCCGTCGATGGCCTTTTCTTGGATAAATGACCCACCGGTGGTAGATTTTTCAGCGCCGAGCCGGATGCTGAAGTAGAAGGGCAAGGGACATTGCTTCTGGAAGTAGATCTTTCCCTCTTGGAGTCCTTCCTAGCCAATGACCTGCATCTGGAAGTCTTTTCTGCCAGCCCATATGGACAAATCCTTTCTCTGTCCTTTAAAGTTCTTTTGGACAGGGTCAGGCAATGAGGACAAGCCTTAGGGTCATGCTCCTTAGGCACACAAAGAATACAGACCTCATGAGAGTCTGACCTGGCCTTGTTTTTCCCACAAGAAGGGCAGGGGTCAAAAAGAGAAGGCATTCTGAGTGGAAAAAATGCCCCAAAATTGTCAAAAAAGACAGAAACTTACTTCAAGAGATGAAAGACGTCGAAGTAAGTAAAGAAATTACTAAAAAGTGAAGCTTATTTCTGACTAAAATCAGAAAAAAGTGGAGCTGTGTAATCAGGATCCTTTCTTTAGGAGCCGGAAAGAACAACTGACCTGTCACCCCTGAGGCATGATGGGAAGCTGGGGGGCATGCCTGCCTTAAAGGCACGGTGCCAGTTTATCTCTATTGCAATGAGTTAGCTTTTCAGCCTTTTTAGGCTCTGTTTCTGCAATGCAGCCTGGGAGCTGTATATGCTTCCAGTCCTATCTGAGAGTTTGTGCTGATTGCTAAGCATTAAAACAGTTTTAAAACATGTTCTGTTGTTGTTTTTCCCTGTTTCTAATGTATTCTTTTAGGAAATAATGGGGAATCCTTACAGCATTATTCAGCTCTAGTGTGTTTAAGGCTGCATTAGCTTTTTTATTATATATATATATATATATATATATATTAAAATATATATATATATATATATATATATATATATATATATATACGCAAAAACAACGATTGATGGACGGAAGGTTGCACAATGGGAAAACATTCACCCCCAGTCACAGATCTGGGTTTAATCCATCGTTATTTTGCTCACCACACCACCCCAGTTCAGACATGGCCATATGCAAATCAGTCTTGACCCTGTGCCTCATGTGAAGAGTCCAGCCCGAACTGCCAAGCCAAGTCTTCCCTGGACCGGAATCAAGCATCCTAGGACCGGTTTCTGGCTATCAGCCGTCATCAGCCAGGATAGCTTGATTCCAGTGGCAAGGAGAGCATGAGACTCACGTCTGAGCATACCTGTCCCACTCGGGGTGACAAATGCAAAAACAACAATTGATGGACGGAATGTTGCACAATGGCAAAACATTCACCCCCAGTCACAGATCTGGGTTTAATCCATCGTTATTTTGCTCACCACACCACCCCAGTTCAGACATGGCCATATGCAAATCAGTCTTGACCCTGTGCCTCATGTGAAGAGTCCAGCCCGAACTGCCAAGCCAAGTCTTCCCTGGACCGGAATCAAGCATCCTAGGACCGGTTTCTGGCTATCAGCCGTCATCAGCCAGGATAGCTTGATTTCAGTGGCAAGGAGAGCATGAGACTCACGTCTGAGCATACCTGTCCCACTCGGGGTGACAGATGCAAAAACAACAATTGATGGACGGAATGTTGCACAATGGCAAAACATTCACCCCCAGTCACAGATCTGGGTTTAATCCATCGTTATTTTGCTCACCACATAACCCCAGCTCAGACATGGCCATATGCAAATCAGTCTTGACCCTGTGCCTCATGGGAACAGTCCAGCCCGAACTGCCAAGCCATGTCTTCCCTGGACCGGAATCAAGCATCCTAGGACCGGTTTCTGGCTATCAGCCGTCATCAGCCAGGATAGCTTGATTCCAGTGCCATGGTGAGCACGGGCCTCACGTCTGAGCATACCCGTCCCACGGAGATACATATATGTGGGGCACATATATGATTGTGTTTCCGGGGTCAAGCGCATGGGCGGGAATATTCTAGTGCTCATGACTTGTGATGAGGATCCCATGGAAGAGAACTACATGTTGTGTTATTACAAATGTTGCAGATGACATGTGAATGCAGGTAGGAAATAAAGATCATAAATAAAGGGATGGATTTATGAACAATGGTCTAACAGAATAAAGTGACATATAAGCATGGTGTGATGATCTTCCCCACCTTGCCTGACCAATCAGATTGAGTATTTTTATGATATTGAAACATTAATGGGTGGTACAGCCAGAACGAAAGGTATAATTGAGATAGCTTTTAGTTAGTTAGAGAGATGGAGATTTGCTGAATGCAGCAAAGTTGGGGAGACGTTGATGCTGAAATGCTGTGAGTCGTGGGTGCTGTCGGGGCAGCAAGAGATGCTGATGAAGAATCTAATGCAGAGCCTATTGTCCTAAATTAATTAGGATTAGACAGAAGATCGCAGAAGAATCTTGAGGAGGTAGAGCGTGTCAGAGAGGGGTGCGACACAGTCTTCGGAATTCCTTAGAGGTCATCTTTCCTGTCCTGATTCCTGTCGTGAAGTCTTTGCCGCCTGATCTATCCCGGGGGACCCTTAACAGCCCTTTTGCCAGGGGGTTGGTCTTCACACCATCATTGTTAATTATAATTTCATGCTATTTGCAGATGTTCTTTTCTCTCTGTCTTCTCCCTTTCTGAGCACTGATCATTGCATAAATCCAAAGTATATCTTTGATGATTTAATTGAATTTTCTTTCCTACGAATGAGGGCGAATGCACTGTGTATTTAAGATGGTTCACATGTGTTTTGAAATTTAGATAAAGATTTAAAACTTTCCCGAGTCTGTGGTTATTTACATTAGGTACAGAATAAGTTAACTTACGTCATTTTCACCATCAACTAGTTCAACTAATGGTCCATCGACCAGAGGAAAGAACTTTTTGATCAGTGAAAGATAAGTTAGGAGTATTGAATAAGTAATCTTGAAAACTGTGAAGAAATGTATAAAACTTTGACTCCAGCGATTTACTCAACTAAGTGTGTGTGTTTATGGGCCCAGGTGAGAATATCGTAGTGGAGTATGTTTTGTTGGTACGCCGCTGGATCACTCCTTTGTGGTGTTTGTTTCCATGTTTGGGTGATTAGCTCTCTATCTTTGTTCTTTTAGGTTACTTTCTGTAAGTCTAGTGACCCTGTCGCGATGATGATACTGGTCAAGTCAACTGCAAGGGCTGAAACGTCAACTTCCTCACATCATGCAGTGTTCATGCATTTATAATAAATAGGCTCATGATTGGCTTGAGTTATATAGTGATAGTTTGGACAGCCTACTGTTTTCTGGAAAGCATTTGTATGTATTTACTTCTCTTTGCACTGTATTTGTCATCAGAGCACTGTTCCGTTACAACATTACACATTATTAATATGAAGTCATCTTTGCATAAAAAAGTATCGTAGATTCTGCTTTATCTTTGCTTCTCTACTTGGAGCTTACCTTTAAATTTTAGTTTCAATGTTGATTTGAGTATGAACGGTTTTCCCTTAAATCTTTTGGTCCAATGTATTGACCTAAACTCGATGATTTAACACAAGTAATCTGTCTTTATAATTACACTTCAGCTGAATGAATAATTAGAGTTCTGTGGAAGCAGAAAGCAGACCATCTGCCATAATCGGCAGAAGTTCCATCTGCTGGATTTAGGGAGTATATTCTTCAATGCAGTTTAAAAAGGACAAATGGGAGATCGACTACTTTTAGGAGGATGCTTCGTTTCCCCAAACTCTATCTCAAAGCGTCCTCAATTAGAAGATGATCCATATGGAATCCCTATCCTGTTGGCCAAGCACTGTAAGATGAAAGCTAGAGTAGTTCTTGACAAAAGAGTACACTTCTCATTAGATTGTTCCGAATACACCACTGTTGCAGGGATTGCAGCGCTGACTGATTCAATGGTAATTGTCTTCCCAGGTGACATGGGATTGGCTCCAATCTACTTACTTTCTCTTTTTTGTCGCTTCATGTTGGCACAAAAAGGCCTCCATTGGTCATCAGAGCATTGTACATTCCAGGCTCTGCTGGGGGCAATGTCAAGCTTTTTTACTCTTTGATTAAGATGAAATAGTGAGAGTAGCAACGAAAACCTCAATAGTCAACTTGAATAAACTTCCCATCTTCCAGCCCAAAGAGCACTGGCACTTTATACAACAAATCTTCTGCATATATGGCATTCAAAGTGAGAAATACAAGTATTCTGTATTAAATATTTCAGATTGGCAAAATTGGGGGGCATGGTCTGGTGGTCTAACATTGCGGACGCACCTTAATCAGGCTCCCGTAGCCCTACAAAATCCTCCTTAATCCTGCTGCATCAGCTCGTATATTTTCATCCCAGACCCACTATGGCTCCTTGCACTGCCCCGCTGCCACCCGGGCCTCCTTCGAGGACACTCACCAGCGAGTGATATACAGGCAGCGGCTGCAATGACACTAAGGCCTGAAGAGCTCCATCGTGGCAGAGTAGGTGCTTCGCCGCCCAGGAGATCGGGGCTGTGCTCTATGTTCCTGGCGGAAAGGGGCGACCCACCAGAGGTGGTGCGGTCTGCTGTGGGACTGGTGGTGTGGGTTCCATAGCCCCATTGGTGTACTCCACCGGGATGTCGGCAGCCATATCGGGCCGAGGCGTGGGCATTGTCCGGCCGCTCTGTGGCCTGCATCGCAGTGAGTGACGGGGGCGATTCCCCCTTGGCCGTGACTTCCCTGCAAAGGGGTCTACCTGCATGGGGATCCCGGCATGGCAGGACTTATGGCTAGCCAGAGTTGTGAGTTGCCCTCATTCTGAATAATACTGACTATTCAGACCACTGCAGCCATATCGGGCAGCAGCATCCCCTTCCTTTGTCCTGCGCTGCTCTAGGGTTCTGGGGAGCAGGGAGCCCTGACCCCAGTTCCATTGCTGGACCTGCAGTCGTGTATCCCCAACGGGGGGGGAGCCCAGGTTGGGGTCTTGCGGACCAGTGTGACCTGGCGATGGACTATATTGATTGGTGACTAAGGGTGAGGATTCTCGGTCCTCCCTCTCACTCCCCTCCCGCTGCACCAGCCTGAATGGGCCTGTACCACTGTGGTTCGGTACCCCGCCTGACCTTGGGGGTCCTTGTAGAGCATGAATTTTGTGACATTGGATAATTGAACCTCCTCAAACCTATACTGCACATCTCTGCGGCTTGGACTCCGGCAGTTGAGACTATTGGTAATTTGGCAATGATTACGTGGGTTAGTGGTGGCAGTAGGGTGGTGGGTGTCCCTACACCACTTCTGTCTGCGCGTGCTCCTCTGCAGGACACCGGGTCCCCGTGGGGAGGTGTGGTGGCAGATCTGGTCATAAGTGCGATGACTGTAATGAGTGTCCCCAGGCCGCCCAGGCCGCGCGCTGCTCTCTCGCCTCGGGGTGACCTTCGATGAAGAATGGGACCATTTGTGTCCTGAATCTGTTTCCATGGAGCTGAGGCTTTGGAGTGGCTGACGGTACCAGCTAAGGGGGCTGGGGGATGCCAACTCCCCGCTGTAGTCTCCTGCCACCCTGTCGGATTGGTCTGGCCGGAGTCACTGGCCCCACAGCAGTCTTGGATTACTAGTGTGCGCCAGGACTGACCCCCGTACATACCAATACAGAATGGCCAAAGATAAACTGCCTGGCACAAATTCAAAACAAAGCACGATGGAGAAATATACCGGTGCTGTGGCTCAAACATCTGACCATGGTGACCAGATAGTATTCATGCCAGATAAAGCTGTGTTGCTTGCAGCGATCACGCATTCCAGAGACATGCTGGAGGCTAAGATCGGTGCAGTGGGCTCGGATGTCATGCTGCTCCGGCAGGATCTCCAAAACGTGGTACAGCGCATTACTGAGTTCAAGACTTGAATTTTGTCAGTGAAGGACATGGTAACCACTCTTTAAAAGAAAATATCCACCCTGGACACGCTTACAAAGGGCCTAGCGATGCGCGTGGAGGATGGGGAGGGACGAGGTTGCATAAATAATCTCCACTTTGTAGAATTTCCCGAGGGCTTTGATGGTAATAATATGGAAGACTACCTCACAGACTAGCTTCCATCCAACTCAACGTCTCCATGTTTCATAATTGAACATGCACACCAGGCTCTACTGCAGAAACCACAACCCTGAGCCCGCCATAGACCACTTATAGCTAGATTTCTAAACTATAAATATAGGGATGTTTTCCTACAACAGGACAGGCTAAAGGAAACTCTCACTTACAAATCCCATCACATTATGATTGTCCAGGATTACACCAAGTTGGTCCAACAGCGCCGCCAGTCCTTCATGGAAGATAAAGCTTGCCTGCGGGCCTGAAGATTCAGTACTCTCTGCTATTCCCAGCCCACCTGTGGGCGTCCTATCAATCACGGACACACTTTTTCGAGACACCAGAGGAGGTGTTTAATTGGACATGTGAAGTTGTGAAACTCAAGCCCCATAGTCCTCCCAGGATCGACTCCGACTGTTCATCTGGGGGCCCCAGCTGTGGTCTCCCCTCGGTCAAGGACAAGCAACGTCGCCGGTCGCGCTCCAAGAAATAATCCGAAACCCGCAGTAAAACCCGTAGGTGCTCGATGGAGGGCCAGCTGTAGCCGAAAGAATTCTTACCAACATCCCCAGAGATCTACCTGGATACTTAATAAACTTGACAGCAAGAACACAAGGGCTACCTTTGTACATATACTCCTTTGGTGTTTAGACGCTTTAATGTACAAGGGAGGTTCATCTGGGATCCATTGGCAGGGAGTTGATCCTACCCTCGTTGGGGGTGGGATGCTCATCGTGCCACAATAGATGCTTCAACGTTCATGATGTATTTGGGTGGGAGGGAGGGTAGGGGTGGTTATTGGAAAGTTGTTGTTTGTTTACAGTGTCATAACCATTCACTACATGCATAGTTCCCGGTTGGACCACCTGTACATCAACCGGCGTCCACATGTCCCACCACCAAACAGGCCATCAGCCATGACAGAATCCAGACGGCAGGAGCTTCATATTACTAGCTGTAATGTCCGCGGCCTCCTAGATAAGATCAAACAGGGGGCCATACTTTGCCAAGCTAAATGCTACAAAGCTGACGTTCTGCTCTTACAATAAACCCAACTGTTAGGTAATAAGACGTCTTGTTTGGCACAGTTTGGATATGCTCAGACCCTTCAGTCTAGGTTTACTAGGGGCTCCTGCTATGTGGCGATCCTCTTTCACCGTAGCGTTCCGTATGTTCATGATAAGACCTGGTCGGATCCCCAGGACAGATACATTGTAGTGTCAGGTTCAAAATACAGTGAATCTTCTGCAGCTTATATGCCCCCCACCCCTAGCCTGGAACCTTGTAGAGCACTTGACACTCTGGATGGAGATTCCCTCAGGCCGATAGCTGGGGAAGACTGGAATTATGTATTGTGCCCACAGAGAGAGCGATGGAGTAGTATGGGGCGACTGGTCGACACATGGGAGCAGAGACTAGAGTCATTGACACAGGGGATGGGATGGGTAGACACCTGGAGGAGACTCCACCCAACAGATCACAAATGCACATACTTCGCTGGTGTGCACAAGTCCTTCTCTCGCTTCGTTTACATCTTCATAACTGCACCCACATCCACAGACTTGTGACAGCAAAAATCCTGCCTAGAGGCCTCTCCGACCATTCTCCCATGTCGCTGCATCTGCGTCTAGACCCCAGCCACTCTCCATTTTGCTGGCAGCTCTCGCCAAGGCTGTTGTAGGATGAGCGGAACAGACTGCATATGCACACAGCCACAGATTATTTCTTCCACAATACAGGCACAGTCGAATCCCCTGAAACTCCGCGGGAGGCAATGAAACCTAAACTCAGGGAATGGATATTGCATTTTGTACGCATTGGCGTAAACAACACCATGAAAAGCTGATACAGACTGATGACCAACTAATTGATTTGGAGCACAGGGGCAGCAGGGAGAACGGGAGCACAGCACGCCGACAATGGCTTACTACACAACAAACATATGTCAGTGAGTTGTAAGATGAAGCCAAAACGTTTTAGCTCGCTACCGGCAGTCAGATATATCAGTGAGGTGATAAATCTAGTGCCCTGCTCCACCGTTCTGACAAGAGACACTATGCCCCTGAACCATCCCAGGTGTACATGGCCCTGTCGGGGAGATACTCACTGATCCAGCACAAATTGCAGCAAGTTTTGCTGAATATTTCACAGACCTATACGCTCCCAGGGAGACCCTCCTAGCACAATTGTCACTATTGTCCAGGGGCTGGGAGGCCATTGTTATCTCTACGGTCGGGGAGGTCTGACATGGTCGGACCTTTAAGTCCTTCCAGGAACTCCAAACAGAATATGACATGCCTTGCTCGTTTTTACAGATACCTCCAATTCCGGCATGCATTCTCCCCCGACATAGCTCATCAAGAAGATATATACGACTTTAATCCCACTGAGGCCAAATCGTGACTAATAGCCTCACTACACTGAATACAACACGTGACGCCTGGCAAAACAGATCTAGGCCCCATAGATGACGATGATTGGGCTGAGGCGCTGGAGTCCCCACGCGGCTATCGCCCCACGCCTCAGACTTATACAATTTAAATATCTCCACTGGGTCTATTTCACCAGGCATAAGCCTGGGGAGCGGCACTGATCGCATCCCCTCACTGTCTGGTCTTGCAGAGTTGTAGAGGGCACTCTCAGACACACATACACACCGTGTGACAGTGCATGGCGCTGCCGAGGTTTTGGCGGGGGTGATCGCATGACTCTCTGAAGTACTGGGATGGGATATTCCATATTCAACACGACTGGCCATGCTACATATCACAGAAGGAATAGGGGGCAATAGGTACAGGCGTCATTTACTGTTTCTTGGTCTTAGACTGGCGTAGCGCAATATTGCCAGGGTATGGAATGATGCGTCCCCCCAACCAGTGGGGGTCTGGAAGAGTGTCCTTGATTTCTCTGTGGGATTGGAAATACCAATAATAAAAACAAGCATTAGCATAGCCAATAGGTCTCGCCTTTGGGACCTTATGTGTTTAGCCAGAACTTTTGGCTATGTTGTAAAGCATTGTGGCTGCTGTGCATTATGTTGAAAAGTAATAATAAAAAGTGTTAAGCATTTTTGTTACCTTTATACAAACGAAGACAATATTATATACTACTGAAAAACCTGATTAAAAAAAGATTTTAATATAAAAAATGTATTCTAGTTTTTTTGGCAACTCCTTCCTGCTTGTTATCATGCTTGTTTGTTCTAAAAAAAATTGGTATGGGGGAGCAGGACATAAATAACAGGGGAGTGGAATTTGGAAAACAGTAATTTAATTAGAACATGAGCAGTGGACGCATACTAGGGGAGAATCAACCGATGCCAGATTCCAAGGGCAGATTGACGTGATGCTTAGGTGGTGCGCGGATGTAAAATGGTGGTGGTGAATGATGTTTGGTGCTCAGGTGGTGACACTATATGGTGTGCGTTGGAGGTACGTTGTGGATTGTGGAGTTGAGATATGTTGTTTGGTGTGCAATTATGCGGTGTGTTTTTGAAATGTATGGATTTGAATTGTGTGGCCTGGAATTGTGGTGTTAAGTGAAATTATGCTTAGTGAAATTGTGTCATGGTGTGGAGTGCATTTCTGTCGATTGGTGGTATGTGGCATAGATTGCATTTATGTGGCGTGTATTTATGTTGCATTGAGTACAGTGCAATTATGTGGCGTGTACTTATTTGGCACTTAGTGGTATTATATGGAGTGTATTTATGTTGCATTGATTAAGGAGAAGTTATGTGGCGTGTAATTATGTGGTACTGAGTGGTATGTGGAGTGTATTTATGCTGCATTGAGTAGAGTGTAATTGTGTGGCGTATAATTATGTGCCACAGTGGTATTACGTGGAGTTTATTTATGTTGCATTGAATAGAGTGTAATATGTGACGTGTAATTATGTGGTACTGAGTGGTATTATATTGGGTCTATTTATGTTGCATTGAGTAGAGTGTAAATATGTGGCAAGTAATTAGGTGGCACTGAGTGGTATTATGTGGAGTGTATTTATGTTACATTGAATATAGTGTAATTGTAAAATGTGATTATGTGGTACTGAGTGGTATTATGTGGAGTGTATTCATGTTGCATTGAGTAGAGCAGGGGTCTCCAAACCGGTCCTGGAGGGCCGGATCCATGCCAGATTTTTTGGATATCCCCATTGAGATACATGTAGTAATTTTAAAAATCTGGCATGGATCCGGCCCTCCAGGACCGGTTTGGGGACCCCTGGAGTAGAGTGTAATTATGTTGCGTGTAATTATGTGGCACTGAGTGGTATGTTGCATTCAGTAGAGTGTAATTATGTGGTGTGTAATTATGTGGCACTGAGTGGTATTTGGAGTGTATATTGCATTGAGTGCAGTGTAATTTTGTAGCATATAATTATGTGGCACTTAGTGGTATTGTGTGGAGTGTATGTTGCATTCAGTAGAGTGTAATTATGTGGTGTGTAATTATGTGGCACTGAGTGGTAATTGGAGTGTATGTTGCACTGAGTGCAGTGTAATCATATAGGATATAATTATATGGCACTGAGAGGTATTTGGAGTGTATGTTGCTTTGAGTGCAGTGTAATTATGTAGCATATAATTATGTGGCACTGAGTGGTATTGTGTGGAGTTAATGACAAGAATTTTGAAAGAGAATGGTTAATTTGGACCTTCACGACAAGCAGAAATAGTAGCAACATGGACTTTGATGGACGAAAACTGAAATTCTGACTGGGTCAGACACAGTAGGTATGGAAGAATCACTTGATCTTGCAAGAGATAGGGTTGAAGTCTCTCGGTTGACACAATAAACAAAATCTCTTTCATCTGAAGGACCAGGAAAGACTTAGTTGAAGGGCGTTTATTTTCTTAAGAATATCCATACACAACTTAGTGAGATTTAGATGTCCATATTATCTGACCTCAGGAGCTATGATGCCAAATCTACGGATGTCGGGTTCAGGTGAAATATCTGAAACTGCAAACTGGTTAGGAGGTATGGTCTGCACGGCAACCTCCTGTCCATCTTGAAATACATTTGTAACAGGTACCTCTGCCACCATTGCATTGGCCAGTGTAAATGTATTTATTTAAAGAGTTTTATATAGCGCTGGCTAGACCCGAAGGTATCAGAGCGCTTTACAAGAGAATCAACAATGTATTAGAAAAAGACCAACAGTTACACAATACATTAAAAAAATAGGCAATACATTAGGAGAGGAGGGGAAGGAGAGAGAAAAGTAGTGGAGGGGGCAGGGAAGGTGAGAAAGGGAAGATAAGGGAAGAGACAACAAGGAGAGATGAGAGGAAGTCTGTCTAAAGGCCGACTGGGTAGGTGACAACCAAGGAGGGAGTCCACGGCCCATCTTCCCTATAGCTAAACCAGGTAGCTCCATAAGGAATATTGTCTCTTGGGAATTCTGAAGTTTCAATAAGAAAGCAGGAAGGAAAGATGACAAAATGTGTAAAGTAATGTCCTTCTGGACATTGACCAGGTAACCTAGTTCTGGTAGTCTGGATGCAAAGTCTTATATTTTTAGATCAATCATTGGACAGGTCCGGGGGCGTGGCCAGCAGCATGGCCGGTTAGGAAGTGCCTTGCTGGAGCTCCTGTTGAGCAGCACCCAGATCCGCCATAAACCTATCCCCCCCCCCGAGAGGGGCGTGGCTTGGATGCCGAGGAGGTAGGCAGCGTGAGCTCGGAGCTCCGTGCCCGATCCCGGAAAATATCCTGAAAATTCATTCGAACCCCGAGATAAAGGACACTATCCGGTACTGGACGGTACTGCGGAGGGTCCGGGACCCACGGAGGACGACACCGAGCCTTCCCACAGCAGTATCTCAACTTTGAAAGCTGAACTCGGCCGAGAAGTCGCAGACCCCAAAATGGCGGCGAGGGCAGGAGATAGCTTGTGACGGAGACATCTGCCCGGAGACCCACTGAAGACCGCTCCCGGACACGCTAGAGGTGTTGGCGGCCGCGTCGCGCCTCTCCCCAGGTGCCGGAGGGACATTGGGCGCGCCCTTGGGCGGTGGTTGAGGACCGTCTCCTGATTGGGGCGACAACGGTGCGACAGTGACCCGGAGACGAGAACCCCGGACCTCTGGCGCAACTGGCGCTGGCCGGGCCACGACCGCTCGGTGCTTCCTGCCTCTTGGTGACGTTTCTGGGCCTGAGAACCCGACCGGAGGACGGTGCCCGGCGACGCTCGGAGGGCGACCAAGAACACACTTGAGGACCACCGCCCATCCCGGCCCAGATGGGGAAGCCGAAGGGGAAGGGAGATGGCGCGACCGACACTGAGGCGGCGGAAGGAGCGGAGAGAGACCAAGCGGCGTTACAGCGGATGCAGGATCGTATCCTGGAAGCCATCGCCACCACAAAGGATGCCCTGCAGCAAGATATAGCTCAGGTGGCAACGGGCTTGGGCCTCCTGAAGGCCGACCACGACAAACTTAAGGACAGGGTGAAATCCGTGGAGACTACGGTTAAGGACTTAGCCCCGGCCCAGGCAACGGTGAAGGCCCAGATGGCCGACGTGATGGACCGTCTGAAGGTGCTGGAAAGGAGGGCCGAGGATGCAGAAAACAGGAACAGGCGCAACAACGTACGCCTAGTGGGCCTGCCGGAGAAAATTGAAGGCGACGACATGGTGGGCTACTTGGATAACTGGCTGCGGACGGAGGTGGCACCAGAAGGTCTGTCCCCCTTCTTCTCCCTGGAGCGGGCACATAGAGTTCCGGCGCGTCCGCCAGCCTTGGGCCTTCCTCCTCGCCCGGTGGTGTTCAAGTTGCTCCATTACCGGGACAGAGACTGGCTTTTGCAGAGGGCGAGAGAGGCAGGGCCCTTTCAAGTGGAAAACAACAGAGTCACCATGTTCCCGGACTACACGTTTGAGACTCAGCGACTCCGGGCAAACTTCCTGTCCCTCAAGCGGGAGCTCCGCCAGGAAGGCATCAAGTACTCCCTGTTGTTTCCTGCCAAGCTGAGAGTGGTGGTGGATGAGAAGTCTTTATTCTTCACGACTTCCGCGGACGCATGGGACTGGTGGGACACTTATAAGGCGGGAACGGACGGTGCTAAGGCCAGGGAGGAAGAGGCTAAGGTGGAAAAGCCGATCAGGCAGTCCCAACGGATCAGAAGGAACCGCAAGAGGACCGGGAAACCTTCGATGTCGCAGACGGAGGCGGAGAGGCAGGCGGCCCTACAGGCGGTGGTGGACTTATCTAGAGCCGCCAGGACTCAGTCTGGGAAGGGTACGGATTCGGAGGCCCCGGGCACGGGCTCAGAGACAGGACAATCGGAATTTGGTGGAGCCCGGGGCCCTATCGTGACGCCGCAGACCTCGGGAGAGATACTGGAGGCGTGTTGAACTGGTTTGGCGGAATGGACTCGCTGGTTGGACACCGGGGCGATGGACCCGCAGCAGTGGAAAGATATTGATTGAGGTTTTGGGGAGCTGTAATGTGGGGATTGTGGGGTGGAGCGCGCGGAGCTGATTTGTTGGAGGTCTTATAGCATTGAGCCGCGCCTTACTGGCCCCTAAGGTCATCGCAGTGGGGACTGCGAATATTACCACCTTTCCTTGAGGGGTGGTCAGGAGTGTTGGTTTGGATGGGGGTACTTCCAGTTGCGGGGGGGCCTGTCCTGGGGGGGTGGGAGTTGCGAGCAGTTGGGGTTGCTCAGGGGGTTGTAGTTGTTGGAGGGGTTTGGCTTCCTGTTTGGAGAGGGTGGGGGGGGGGGCCCGTGGTCGCGGGACTTATGCGAACACTGTTCTTTGCTGTATGGTCCGGTTGTGTAGGGGGGAATGGCTAGTACTGGAGCGTTGAAATGTGTGACCTGGAATGTGCGGGGTATGCAGTCCATGACGCGCAGACATAAGGTTCAGGCGTACCTCAAGCGTAGGGGGGTTCACATAGCGTTTCTGCAGGAGACGCACCTAAATAAGCAGGAAGGGGCGGCTCTACAAAGGCGCTGGTGGGGGCAGTTATTCTACACGACATTTTCAGCATTTGCGAGGGGGACATTGATTTGGATACGGGCGGGGGTCCCCTTCCAAGTCTCGAAGTCGTCGATAGACCCAGAGGGCAGGTATGTGGCGGTGGAAGGAAGGCTGAGAGGCAGGATGATTTCTCTCTGTAATGTGTATGCTCCTAATGTAGACCTGCCCGCTTTCTTGTCTAACATCTCGGGCAAATTGGCGGGTTATTTGGCAGGGCCGGTCCTCTTGGGGGGGGACTTCAACTCAGTTGAGGATGTGCTACTAGATAGGTCCCATCCCCCGCTGCGCGCGTCCCCAGCACATAGGATCGCCAAGCGTAGATTAGAATGGCAGGAGAGCTGGGCCCTCACGGATGCATGGAGGGCGTTGCACCCCACCACTAGGGACTACTCCTTCCACTCGCACCTGCATGATTTACATGTGAGGCTGGATGCGTTTCTTTGTTCGGAATGTGTGCTCCCCGCGGTGGGAGGGGCGGAATACTTGGCCAGGACGATATCGGACCACAACCCCTTGTTGATGTCTCTGGAATGGATGGTGACTGTTAACTGCGTGCCAACATGGCGCCTGCAACCTGACACCCTGGACGACTTGTTGTTCAGGGAGGCCCTGAGTGAACGTATTGAGAGGTATTTTGAGGAGAACAGTGGCTCGGCTTCCACGAGGGCGGTTGAATGGGATGCTTTCAAGGTGGTGGTGCGGGGACACTGTATTGGGCACACGGCAGGGGCGCGGAAGACTCTGTTGGATGACTTAGACAAGGCTGAGACACGGCTGAGGGATCTTGAGAAGAGGCGCCCGAATCACCCTGAACTGCAGGAGGGGCTTAGCGGGGCGCGGGAGGGGCTGGCGGTAGAGCTAGAGCGGCTGCGTAGCTTCGACCACAAGGCGTACGTGACGAGGGCGCATGCGGAAGGTGATAAGGCGGGGGCGATGTTGGCTTGGCTTGCTAACCCTATCCGGGGGGGAGGGCCGATCATGAGGATCCAGGAGCCAGGGGAGGAACCTTGCCACTCCCAACCCGGGATCCTGCACAAGTTCCGAGCTTATTATGAAGGGCTCTATCTGAGTGGTGACACGGGAGGGACGGAGGAGCTTGAGGAGTTCTTGGACGGCCTAGAGTTGCCGCGAGTGGAGGACTCGGAGGCAGAAGAGTTAGGGCGGCCCATCTCCCTCGGAGAAATAGGTTGTGCTGTAAAACAGATGGCTAGAAACAAGACCCCGGGCCTTGACGGTCTACCGATCGAATTTTATGGCAAATACCTAGAGCATCTTGCTCCGCGGCTGCGCGAGGTATACAATGAGGCGCAGGAGAAGGGCCGACTCCCGGGCTCTATGTGCGAGGCCCTTATGATCCCACTCTTGAAGCCGGGCAGAGAGGGTGCGGCGCTGTCCTCGTATCGTCCGTTGTCTATGTTGACGACGGACTGCAAGATCCTCAGTAAAATTCTGGCCAACAGATTACTAGTGCACATGACGGGCCTGGTTCATGGTGACCAGTGCGGTTTCATACCGACACGCAATACCACTCATAACATCCGTAGACTCACGAGACTGATGGGTGCGGACTGGCCAGACACCGTCTCCCCATTTGTCCTGTCCATCGACATTGAGAAGGCATTTGACAGCCTCGAATGGGGATACCTGTATGAGGTGATGCGTCGCTTCGGGTTGGGAGACGGATATATACAGTGGACCAAGGTCCTCTATACTGAGGCGGTAGCGAGGGTCCGGGTGGGTGCACTGATCTCAAGACAATACCCGATTAGGCGTGGCACTAGACAGGGTTGTTCCCTATCCCCGCTACTGTTTGCGTTGGCAATGGAACCCTTCGCTGCGGTAGCCAGACTGGGCCGCCACTACGCAGGTTTGCCTTTTAGGGGGAGGCCACACCTCATCTCCCTATATGCGGATGACTTGTTGATGTTCTTGGCCGATGCCGGCGCCGAACTTCAGGGGGCGCGGAGGCTACTGGAGCAGTTCGGTAGGTTATCGGGCCTGAGGGTCAACTGGCCTAAATCCTGTCTGTTTCCCCTGAGGCCGGGAGAGCCGTGCCCACTCACTGCTCAGGAACTCCGGTGGGAGCCGCGCTGCCTACATTATCTAGGGGTTTATGTTTACCACGCCCCGTCCGACCTGCTGGATGGCAACATAACTCGCTGTATTAACGCCCTGCGTGGATCTATGGACTTCTGGGCGACTCTACCGCTCTCCCTGGCTGGTAGAATTTCCCTGCTTTTTTTTTTTTTTTTTAAAACCTTTATTTATTACTAGCACAGTACACAGCGTCTGCCTACAACCCCTAGGGGCCGGCCGCTATGACATATAGGAGACGAATATAAAATAACCAATAGGACAGAACGCCGTTGAAGCCATCCCTGAACACAGTATTTTTGTATAAAGCGTAAAACCATAACATAAGGATAGAACAAGGTTTAATTTTATGATTTTGTGGAATACAAGTTATCAGTCTACAAAAAGGGTAGTAGCTAATAGCAGACCAGGATAGCCATTATCATTCAAGGAGCCCCCGGAAGGAGGCGCAATAGAGGAAGGCATGTATCAGAAAGCTATTTCACCGTCCTCAGAGAGCAAGGGCCAACCGCTATGTCACATAATGTTACGATGCAATAAACCCCTTGATAAGACTGAACCCCGACCCCAAAGGAAACAAAGAGGTGTAACAGAAAAAGAACAGATGAAAGAAGAAAAGAAAAGAGGGCCATAGAGACAAAGAGAAAACACAAAACACATCCCATCCCCCCACCCTGCATACCAGCGGAAGGCCACGGCCCACCCCCCCCCAATAGGCATGCCTGTCGCCCCAAGAGAACCCCCAAGTGGGAAAGAGAATAAGGAGAGCGGGAAAAACCATCCCACTCTCAAACTCTCAGAAGAGGGGGGAGGAGCCAAATGCAGCAGTCTCCCTGACTCCACCGACCCCGTAAACAGCCCCAACCACAATTGTCATCAACACAGCAGTAGCGGCAATCAAAACTGCAGGTGGGGAGAGACATTTCAAAATATACGAATAAATCAGAAAAAGGGCAGTCCCATCCTAGTCCCAGCCATTAACGCGTCCATATCACCAAAGTAATCACCCAGCCCTGGCCCGATCTCGGGCGACCCCATGCATCCACCCACCGCAAGAAGTCACAACCATAGGAGAAGGGGGAAAGCAATAGAGCAAAGAAGCCGCCTAACACTGGCCCAATCTCGGAGATTTCCCAGGACTCACCCCTCGTCGAATGCCAACCCCCTACACAACAAAGAGACAAGATGGAAGCGTAGAGAAAGGGGGAGACTCGTAGTCACAAAATGGACGGTGCCAATTTCCCTTCATGTGTGCCAGCGAAATACAGTGCATTGCGAACATCATATAAAACAAGGAGAGTCACACTAGAACAAAAATGAAGGAGTGCCAAATCAAACCCGCGCTAGCCAGGAATGCGCAGTCCTCACGGAGAAATCAGCTAACCCTGTCCAGTCCGCACTCGACCCTTCGGCCAAAGTCCACACAGAGCGATCCCCACCGGCAAAACAAAGAGACAAGATGGCCGCTCCCAGCAGATAGATGGTGTCTCAATACAAAATGGACGGGTCCGTCCTCGATCAGTGCCATTGACCCCACGAAGCAACGCCAGCTGGTTCTCCCATAGTGAGAAAAGAAGGAAAGTCACAAGCTGAGTCAAAAAAACATGGGCAAGGAGATTAGGCGGTTGAGGGGCACTCGGCGGCAGTCCCCGAGGCGGCAAAGTCTCGGCAAAGACCATGGGCTCCGGCGAAGGCGGTAACAGTGTAGCGCTGGCAAAGTTAATGGGCGCTCGCGGCAACATTGTAGCCCGGTCTGGAGTCAGGATAGACATAGCAGCATAACGAGGGAGACAGACCGGTGGTGCGTAATCCGCCGAGGGCGTAGCAGCCTCAAGTGTATCGAACAGCAAAAGAAAGCCCACACGCGCTTCTGCTCGCAGGTCACGAATAGCGTCAAGGATAGAGCCACAGGTCAGAGCGGCCGGGGGTTCCATCTTCGCACCGGTCACCAACGCGGCACTCATGGCAGGATAGCACCCGGGGCGCTGCAGCAGAGTACAGTCATAATACGAGGCAGGATTGGCATTAAGCGCGGTCAGACCCACCATTGCGTCGGCTCCAGCAGGGGAAACACAGGGGCGCAGAGGCACAGGTATCACCAAAACAGCGAGGACACAGGTCGCTATGCCAGGGCAGGGCTTGCAAGCGGTGGACAGCGCGCAACAAAAGCCCCGTGATGATATCCGCGGATCGGGAGCAGGCTTGTGGGGGACTCGCAGTGTTCAAGTGTCCGCCATCATGGAGGTGGCGCAGCTTGTCTTACTTGAGGGTCCCGGTGCGGAGTCACCCGTGAAGAACTCCCGGTCGGCAGGCTCTCAGTGAGCAAGTGAAGGGCAGGCGTGGGCAGCAGCAGATGGTAGTGCCCGTCAAGGCGCCAGGGTCAGTCAGCAGGCACAGCTCCTCGTTGTTCCGGCAGTCGCCATATCCGCTTCCCGACTCGGGACACAGGAGCAGGGGCAAAGACGGACGCCGCAGATTACTCGGCAATCCGGCGGATTTTCAGGCAGGCAGGGACCTCGGGAGAGCACCATCCCGCTCAGCTCACTTTTCCCGTCCTCTCGCTAGCGTTTCATGACAGGAGACAGGACAGGATTCCGTCGAGAAGGACAAAGGATCGGGGAGCCGAGAGACTACACGTCCGTGCACATCGCCATCTTGGCTCCTCCCTAGAATTTCCCTGCTTAAAATGGTAGCCCTGCCCAGGCTTTTGTATTATTTTAGGACACTGCCGGTATGGATCCCGAGTTCGGTTTTCAAACGCCTGAGGTCACTGATCATAGCGTTCCTGTGGGGCACGGGTAGGAGACGTATAGCGCTCAACACGCTGTTACGCCCCAAAGATGAGGGAGGTATGGCAGTGCCGGACTTCGAAGGATATTACCTCGCCGCGCAGCTGCAGACTTTTACTCAGGAGGTGGCGAGAGTATATAGAGGTCCCGAGGACGCGAGAGCCGTAGGCACCCCGCGACACGTTCTGGCTTATATTACGCTGCACCAGAAACTCCGAGTGGGAGACCTGACGGTCGAGGAGCAGACTTTCCGGCTATGTTGGGACCGGGCCCATAAGCGGGCGGGTGTCCGCCTTATGTATGCCCCCGAAATACCGCTGGGAATGGTCACTGCCCTCCCACATGGAGGTGACTGGTCACGCTTGCTAGGGTGGGAGGAGGCGGGAGTACACGTGCTGGGTGACCTCTACGAAGATGGGGTGTTGCTGCCGTTTCGGGACCTGCAGGAGAGATTTGACCTACCGAGGGGTGACTACCTGCTGCACGCGGCAGTCACGGGCGCCATGCGAGCCCACTGGGGGGAAGGGCTGCAGGAACCAGGCACCTCGATGGCTTGCCAGTACGCCATGATGGTGGCGGGAACCTTTAAGGCCGTCACGTGCCTGTACTCGAGGATGCAGCGGGAGGCCTTGCAACCTTTGACAGCCCTGAAGGCCAAGTGGGAGCTGGACCTTCAGGTGGAGATACCAGACACGACCTGGGGCCAACTGCTGAGGAGGGCGCGGAAGAGCTCGAGGAATGCCAGGTTCCAATTGATCCACTTTTATGTTATCCACAGGGCATACCTCACGCCCGGGAAAATCCAACAGTACTTTGGGGCGACCGACGCTGCTTGCCCCAGATGTAATACAGCGGGGGCGGATCTATGTCATATGCTATGGGATTGCCCCTCTTTAGGCGACTATTGGCAGGAAGTTGGGCGGGCCCTTAACGGCGCAACGGACAGGGATATTCAGTATACTAAAGCAGTTGGCATCCTTCACTGGTTCCCACACACACCTAGAAATACGATGTCAAGTAAATTTATAGATTTAGGGCTTATCTTGGCCAAGCGGGAGATCACACGAAATTGGAAGTCCAGAGTGGGACCCACGTATAAAAGATGGTATGGGGAGTGTCTGAGATGGGCCGCGTGTGATAGTACCCTACGATACCAGATGGCCTGGAGGTCGAATGACGAGAAAGCACTGGAAAGGGCGACTGCATGGGAGGTGATGGTGCAGGCGCTCAGGGATGTGGACGATGAGGGGCAGGAAGGCGAGAGCGAACTAGCTGGAGCAGACCCTAACACTATACAGGAAAACACACCTTAGCGATTGTTTGCTTCCTCCTACAACACACCGGGCACTAATACATGGTTACACAAGCGCAGCGCGACCACGGGGGAGGGCGGGTAGGAAGCTGGTTTGGAGGGATGTTGGGGCACCGAAATTTGTGGAGGGGGAGGGGCGTAAATCACAAAAGCATTCCAGGGTTATGTGCAAAATGAAGCGGTCAGACAATGTAAGAAGTACGAGACCAAGACGGAAATGAAGCCACCCGCGTCAAGAGCGGGGTGATCCCCTCGGATGAAGATCGAATGTCTTCAATTGAATCGGTTCATGTCGTGCAATTTTTGCTGAATATCTTGTCTGTACATTTATATTGGTGATGCAATAAAAATGATGTTAAAAAAAATAAATAAATAAACCTATCCCCCACGGGGCACAAAACTGACCAGCGGGAGCCGCAACGTCCTGGGAGCCAGCGAGGGTGCTTCCCTTGAAAGAACTACGCTGGGGCACGCAGTAATCATAGTTTGGACTGCCGACTCGGCGCGACCCTGTGCGGCCAAGATGGCGGCCGCGGCGCCCGAAAACCACCGGAGCTCCTAGACGCCCGCCCGAGACCCAACAGAGCCGAAACCCGCTGCCTGGGACACCATTGAGTAGAAGCCTGCCCGCGGCGCTGGAAACCAGAACCCGGAGGGGAGACAAGAGATATACCGGAGATCGGCCGCCTTTACCAAGATGGCAGCCAGCGCGAACTTGAGCCGGTAAGAGGGATCCGAGGGCCGTCACCGCCATCCCCCCCTGCTGCGCGACCAGCAGTTAGCGGGGTTGGGGAGCGAGAGAGCTCCGGCGCGATCCCCGAAGGGAGGCTGTCCCATTGGAGGCCGAGGGACACTGGAGTAGCAGGGGGCCCTTTGCAGAAGACCCTGATGCCTTCACCAGCATGGCGGCGGTGCAGGAGAGACACCTGAGGGGGCCGACAGCCTCAGGGGCACCTGGACAGTGGTGAGGGACCTGAAATCGCTCGCCCCCCACCCCCCCACCTCCCTACGGAGAGCTGATCACTCAACCTCCCTGTTAACCGGCCGTTTGGAGAGGGATCTGGAGGGCCAGAGGCGGAGACTGGTGAGAACGTCCTGGGTATCTGGCGGCGCTGATCCCCTCTTTGGCTGGGTGTAAAGTGCAAAGGGGCCGTTCTCGCTCTGTGACCGCCTGTAGGGACACACAAGAGCGGGCCCAGAGAGCTGTGAAAGGTGCATAAGGAGGTTTTCTGAACTCTCTCAAGTTGGGGAACGGGAGGGTTGGGTGGAGGAGGGGGGTGACAGTTAGGAAGACGCAGCAGCACACATAGATACACCGTACCACACATCCATCACAGGGAAACACCATGAAAGAGGGTCACTTTACACAATGGCAAGTACATTAGCCGCCCCACAACAGGGTGACAAGGGAGTCACTATCTTAACATGGATTGTGAATGGCCTGGGGTCGAAGATTAAGAGGGGACTGGTGAATGCTTACCTCAAGAGAGTAGCACCGGATATTATTCTGCTACAGGAGACACATCTTAGAGGCACTAAATGTGCGTTCATAGCGAGAGGCCGCCATGAGGTACTGGCACATGCAGGGTACACGTCTGACTCCAGAGGGGTAGCGATACTAATTAAAAAAACAGCCCCGTTTTGCATTACGCGCACATGGCTGGACCCCCAGGGGACGTATGTGGGAGTGCAAGGGACATGGAAAAGACGCAGGTACACTATAATTTCGGTCTATGCTCCGCCGAAACTACAGGCGCGCACACTCAATGCAATCACTTCCATTCTCCTGGATACATCGGATACCATACAAGTAGTGGGTGGCGACTTTAACAACGTAATGTGTGAAGTACAGGACCGTACAGGATCTGCGCGTAGAGGGGAGCACAATCGGCTTTGGCACAGCAGATGACGGACATAGGACTCACTGACATTTGGAGGTGGCTCAACCCTGCGCAGACAGCGTACTCTTTCTACTCAGGGGCACATAGGGTCTTTTCGAGGCTCGACTATATATTCGCATCGAGACAATACCTAACAGCAGATGATGTGGCGGAATACAGAGCGAGGGGTATCTCGGACCACTCTCCCCTATATGTACAGATGGGACGGGGGAGGGGGGGAGCTGAATGGCGTTTAGCGGCGTGGGACCTTCAAACACCGGAGATAATACGTGGCATCAGAGCTGACATTGGGGTGTATGTGGCGGAGAACGAAGGAACAGTCGATTCAGGGGTCACCTTCTGGGAGGCGATGAAAGGGGTCCTACGGGATAGAATACAGAGTAGGTTGGGGGAGGAACGCCGAACAAAACAGGCCGAGGTGGCGGGCCTGGAAACAACAATCTTGGCCTTAGAGGTGGAGTATCAAACACGGAAAGATGCAGGGACGCTTCGACAACTGTTAGATACCCAAAGGAGCTACAGGGAGGTGGTATCCAACGAGGCACGGACCCAATCCTTGGCAACCCTCCATCGTCTATAGGACGTTGGGGATAAGTCCGGCAAACTCCTGGCTTGGCTCGGCAGAAAGGAGCGGGCGGCAAGATGGGTAGAACAGATCAAATCGGCAGAGGGAGGACAGGTCCACACACATGAGGCAATAGCAGACGTGTTCGCGTCACACTATGAGCACTTCTATGAGGCTAAAGACCTGGGGACTAATGAGGACGCGCTGCAATATATAGGACACACGGAGGTACCCTCACTGTCCTCTGAAGCATGCACAGCTCTGGAGGCGGAGGTAACACTGGAGGACATATCTGACGCCATAGCCAAACTGAAACCGGGGAAGACACCAGGGCCGAATGGTTTTCCAGCGGAATTTTTTAAGCGGACGACTGATCTGTTGACACGACACCTTAAAACCCTCTTCACGGAAGCATATCGGGTGGGGAGCTTACCACTGGACCTCGCACTGGCTACGATCGTACCGATCTATAAGGAGGGCAAGCCAAAAGACGAGTGTGCCTCATACCGTCCCATCTCCCTCCTTAATATGGAGGTGAAGATTATAGCAACTATTCTAGCTGATCGTTTTTGTGGAGTTCCCTGAGCTCAAATAAACGTATCTTGAAAAATTCACAAAGAATGTCCATTCAAACAATGATTGTCCATATCTGTATAGCAAAGTTGTGAAATCAATCCTTATTTTATTGTTTTCAAGATACGTTTATTTGTGCTCAGGGAACTCCACAAAAACTTTTGCGATTGTGACAACAATTACTTTGTAATTTGCTGTCCCTTGACAGCTGTGGGTGTCAGCTGTCTTTGGTTCCCTTGATGCCCCCTGTTTTTGTATAATAATCATTCACAGATTTATTGCTGCATAGGCTATGCGCTGTTGATACCTCACCACCCATCCATTAAAGTGTATTCTAGCTGATCGCTTGAGGTCGGTTATTCCAGAGCTCATACACATGGACCAGTCGGGGTTTCTGCCGGATAGGGCAACCAAGTTAAACCTCCGACGCGCACACAATTGGTTGCAAGAAGTCAAGGGAAGGAGTGAGCCCCATTGGTTCCTTTCCGTTGACGCGGAGAAGGCGTTCGACGCAGTACACTGGCCATTTCTGATGGCGGCGCTACAGAGGTTTGGCCTAGGCCCAAAATTCAGGAAGTGGGTTCAACTCCTTTACACGGCGCCAAGAGCGCGGGTTCGGGTAAATGGGAGGTTGTCCCGCGAATTCCGAATCGAAAGGGGTACATGCCCGGGTTGCCCTCTGTCCCCCCTTTTATTCACACTTACCATCGAAATTCTGGCGGCAAAGATAAGACAGAACCCAGAGATCTGTGGCTTCTCCCGGGAAATCTCAGCCTCCGCACAAGAAAAAATATCATTATACGCTGATGACGTGTTACTGTTCATCACTAAACCTGACACCACGGTCCCAGAGCTGTTCAGGGTGTTAGAAGACTATGGTGCAAGAGCGGGTCATACCATAAACTGGCACAAATCGGTCCTCTATGTTCCACAGGGAATGGTCCGAGGGGGGAACCTACCGGAGCAACTGGTCCATACCTCGGAGGGATTCCAGTACCTGAGTATTTACATTACCCTAGATGGGAAGCTTTCATTCAGTAAAAATATAGAGCGGATAATGGATAGCGCGGTGGCGGATATGACCAGGTGGAGGCAACTGCCGCTCACCCTACTGGGCCGGGCGGCAATGTACAAAATGATTGTCCTCCCTAAGTTTCTATATGCGCTCCAAAAGAACAATTGTTACTTACCTGTAAACAGGTGGTTCTCCAGTATTGGTGTCTTTCATAGATTCACATGCTTGAATATCCCCCGTCGTCGGAGTGGGAGTCCCACGGTAAATAAAATAGCAATAATATATACTATATATATATATATATATATATATATATATGTAACATAAAACCTGAAATATGTAATAGAAAAAAGGCATAACAAGCCTACACATATTTCTACATAGGAATGCATGGAAAAGGAAAAAACCATTTGCAGTCTATCATTGTCATTATGTTGGTCCAAACTACAGCCAATCAGGCGCCAGCAACCCTCTAGAACCTTCTCCTCAGAGCTCAGCACCTCAGATTTTCGTAGCACAAGAGTGACCACAGAGTCTATGAGGAGAAGAGAGCCTCTGAGGGGAGCAGGGTGGTTCGCATGTGAATCTATGAAAGACACCAATACTGGAGAACCACCTGTTTACAGGTAAGTAACAATTGTTCTTCTCCAGTATTAGGGTGTCTTTCATAGATTCACATGCTTGAATATAGAATAGAAAGCAGTAATATCCGAAGACAACTTCCCAGCATGATACACATGCATAGACTTATAAAACCAAATATGTCTATAGTCTTGCAAGACGTACATTAATAAGGTAAACCATAATGGAGGAGGGAAGACAGAGGCTCGCCTTATTGAAATAGATAGCGAAGCATAGACTGTCCCACTGCAGGTCTGCTTTGTTAATGGTACCCAGGCAGTAGTGTTTCATAAACATGTGCCTGCTTGACCACATGGCTGCTCTGCAGATCTGATGCGGCGGCACACCTGCAAACAGGGCAGTTGAAGACGACATCGCCCTGGTAGAATGGATCCTCACTGAAGACTGTAGAGGCTTGCCTGCCTGTTGATGGCAGAAAGCAATGGCCGAGGAAACCCCACGAGCAATTGTAGGTTTGGGAACTAGACGCCCTTAGTGGAAACGTCCATAAGCTATGACGATGGCAAATGTCAGCAGCCGCATAAATCCATCTAGCTATGGTGTGTTTAGACACTGCTCGTCCTAGCTGTATATTTCCATAGGCAATAAACAGTTGATCGGATTTGATAATGACAGAGGTCCTTGCAAATAGAAATTTAAAACATCTTCTGATGTCAAGAGTATGTAAATGCCCTCTCCACAGGGGATTGTGGATTAGGAAAAAATGTCTTTAAGATAACTGGTTCTTTCAGGTGAAAATCCGAAGGCACCTTTAGGCATACACCTTGGGTTTGTACGTAGCACCACAGAATTGGGCGTGAATCGTAAGAAAGGTGAATTGACAATGAGAGCTTGAACATCACAGACTCTTCTAGATGAAGTTACTGCTACAAAGAGAAACCGTTGCATGTTAGGAATTTGAAATACATCCTAAAAATTGGCTCAAATGGGTGGCGCATGAGCTGCGCTAATACTACATTATAATGCCATGATGGAGGCGGACGACGTACAGGAGGAAACATTCTGAGTAGTCCCTTAAAGAACTGTTGTATTCTGGAAGAATAAAGAGAGATGGACCCATCCTGACGTTACCTTTAAATGGCTGCCAAAAAGACCTTCAACGTTGTATGAGATAAGCCTGATCTTGCCAGGTGCAAGAAAAAAGGTAATATCTGGTCCGGCGTTGCAAGAAATGGGTAAACCCCAGCAGATTAACACCAAATGCAGATTATTATTTATGTATTTATTTATTTTTAAAGACTGTATGTCTTTAGTAGGTGCTCTCGCGTAAGCCAGCACCTCTTTACAATCCGCCGAGATAGTCAGATGAGCTAATACAAGGTGCTCAGACACCAAGCTGCTAATTTTAGACAAGCCGGATCTGATGGAAAATTTGACCATTCTGAATGGAGAGGAGATTTGGAATTGGTCGAAACTGTATTGGATCGTACTCTGAGAGGAGAAGAAGTTCGGTGAATCAGTATTGGCGAGGCCACCTGTGGGCGATGGGAATCAAACGATACGGCTCTTTGCTCATCTGACGGAGAATTCTCGGAACCAACGGTACCGGACACAAGGCGTAAGCATATATTTGAGACCAGTTTATCGAAAACGCCTTCCCCTGCGAATCCCTGTGAGGATGCTAGCTTGCAAAGAAACAGGCATAAGCTGTTCTTTTTTGTCGCAAAGAGGTCCAGAACGGGATGACCCCACTGCTGGAAGATTCGATCCGCCGTTGGCTGATGCAGTTCCTATTCGTGGGTGGACACCTGTTGACGTGCTGAGGGTGTCCGCCAGCACATTTGCAACTCCCGGCACATGAACAGCCTAGAGTTTGATCCTGTGCCATATTGCCCAAACCCATATCTCTTGGGCTTTCTGAGATAGAAGAACCGACCTCGTTCTTCCTTGTTTGTGTAAGTAAGGTATTGTCTGTGCAAACCAATACTGTGGCTCCTTGAATGATAACACGAAAGGATTTGAGGGCTAAGAAGATAGCACCTAGCTCTAGCCAATTGATGTGCTAAGCCTTTTGTTGAGGGTTCCATTCCCTGCTGAACCTTCAGCCCTTGAGATATGCTCCTCAACCCTCGAAGGGATGCGTCTGCGGTGATTGTGTAATTTGGCACTTCTGGAAGGAATAAGGTACACCCCTTCTACAAATTTCTTACTTGGACCCACCAACAAAAAGGGGGGGCCTCTTGCATCCGAGGATTGATTTGAATGAGATCTACAAAGGAACTGGAGACCTGAAACCAACGTAGAAGAACCACCAAGTGGGAGATGCAAGCCCGTTGTTCGTGCGAGATAAACACCCTTGCTAGGTTGGTATCGATTGATGATCCGAGAAATGTTGATATCGGAGCTAGTACTAGTTGTGACTTGTCATGATTTATTGAAAATCAGGTCTTGAAACAGTGACTGACAAGTTTGGGTGTGCTGGACTGATTGTAAATAAGAGCGAGCCCTTATTATACAGTTGTCTCAGGAATGAGAAATTTGTATGCCTTGCAGACGTAGATAGGCTGCCACTGGTGCCAGGATGTACGTAAAGACATGTGAAACGGACCTAAATCCAAGAGGTAGGACCTTTATTGAATAAGCTCTGTACCTATTGTAAAGCGTAGCCACTTCCTATGCTTAGGAAGGATTGGCACATGAAAATAGACATCCTGGAGGTTGAGAGTAGTTATAAACTCCTTCTGGTATAAAAACTTTAGGATTTTGTTGAGGGACAACATTTGTAAAGTTTGCGCAAAGATCTAAAATCATGCAACACTTTCCTCATTTGCTTGTTGATGAGGAACTGAGAGTAAACCCTACGTTGTTGGAGATTCGGAACCACTCCGACGGTCCCTGTTTGTATCCATATAGACACTTGTGAAAATGACACCCGTAGATGAGAAGGAGGAGGTCCCTTTGGAGGTGTAGAAAGAGGGAAATTAGACAAATTCTAAAGTGTGCCCTTGGGCATGACGTTTAAAAACCCAACGGTCCTCTGTCACCTTTGACCAAGTGGAGTAAAAGTGAGATATTAGATCTCTGACGTTTTTGGAGGGAATAAAGGTGTGTTCCCGGTAATCCATCGTTTCTAAGAAGAGTTTGCCTAGGCTGTACGATGATAGTCTAGGTAGGACCTGTTGGTACTGTGCCTATGTGACTGCGTTTGATTTGAGTAACGCAATTGATTTTGATTGTAGGAGCCAATATTGGATGGAACTCCCTTGAAACAAAGGACGTGGAGCTACGTCCTCGGCACCACGAAAAGGCTGCGATTCTATATCCCGAAGGTGCGGGCAGTATCTGTGTACTTTAAGATGGTCTGCAGTGCCTCATCAACATGCTGGCCAGAAGGGCTCCTCAATCAAAAGAACAAGTGAAGTATAGAAGTCTGAACCTCCATGCGAAAGACATAGCATTGAAGCAAAATTGTCTTTCCCAGACTGCCCCTATAGCGAGCTGTGGAACACCTGTACACGCAATGTCCGCTTCACAGTGTATCATTTCTGATGCACTTCTCTCTCGCTCTCACTCCTGCAGGATCTTCAAAGCGTGAGGCTTGGAGGATTCTGGAATAAGTGCTACTGGCGCCAACATGTCAGAGCACATATGGTGGCATACCTGCCCAACTGGCTTGCAAGATAATCGCTGTGCCGCCTGAATAATGACTGAGGCAGGGTAGGCTGAATAGTGGGGAGCTTCACATTTCTTGTCGAGGCGTGAAAAACAAAAATCGCCGGCACAGAGTTTGACCTCTGCATGAGTCTAACACCTTCTTGCTAAATAAAGTCTATGATAGGAACTGAACGAACTTGTTTTTGTGGTTTCCCCCGGACGAGGGGAAAAAGGGAGAAGCGATTCGCCGCTCTCTTCATAAGGAGGGGAAAACCTCCAATATTCACGGGAGGTGAATGCAATAGAGCTCCAGTTTTTAGAGGAAGATATAAAGGCAGGAGTAAAAAGCCACCACGCCATCACGTGGATGTAGCAGAAAGCTGCAGTCAACGAGATAAATCGTCTACCAAAACACATTGTGCATAAAAGACAACCGTGTGTGAAACCAACTGTCGACTGGCTCAACCGTCGACGATTCCAATAGTTGACAGGGTCAACCGTCAACGAAGCCAACTGGCCTCGAGGCTGAATGTTGACGAAGCTCACCGTCTACGGAGCTCACCGTCTACGGAGCTCACCGTCTACGGAGCTCACCGTCTACGGAGCTCACCGTCTACAGAGCTCACCGTCTACAGAGCTCACCGTCTACAGAGCTCACCGTCTACAGAGCTCACCGTCTACAGAGCTCACCGTCTACAGAGCTCACCGTCTACAGAGCTCACCGTCTACAGAGCTCACCGTCTACAGAGCTCACCGTCTACAGAGCTCACCGTCTACAGAGCTCACCGTCTACAGAGCTCACCGTCTACAGAGCTCACCGTCTACAGAGCTCACCGTCTACAGAGCTCACCGTCTACAGAGCTCACCTTCTACAGAGCTCACCGTCTACAGAGCTCACCGTCTACAGAGCTCACCGTCACCATCTCTCCAGACGTCGCCTTCCTAACGGAAACATGGATGAACGCTTCCTCCGCCCCAGACATCACCATTGCCATCCCTGAAGAATATAAGATCACACGCAAGGACCGTACCAGCCACACAGGAGGAGGCATCGCTATCGTCCATAAGAAATCTATCCGCATCTCAACCAGCTCTGACGCCAACCTCGCCAACTCCGAACACCTTCACTTCCAGATCCACATCGACCCCAATACCACACTCAGAGGCACCCTCCTCTACAGACCGCCAGGACCCCGCGCAAAATTCAGTGAGGACATCACGGACTTCATCACTCCACACGCGCTCCCCTCCAAAGACTACATCCTTCTGGGAGACCTCAACTTTCACCTTGAAAAGACCAACGACCGCAACACCACCACCCTGCTGGACAACCTCGCCAACCTCGGACTTAAACAACTAGTCACTTCCCCCACCCACATCGCAGGTCACACACTCGACCCCATCTTCACCTCCAGCAACCATGTCTCCTTCAGCCACACTACGGACCTCCTCTGGACTGACCACAGCTGCGTTCACTTCACCTACAACAAGCCAAAACCCACCAACCACCTCCAACCAACTCTGCAAAGAAACTGGAACAAGATCACCACCGACCAGATCTCCGCATCGCTCCTTCTAAACACACCAGCCCACTCTTCCAACCCAAACCAAGCCGCCGCCAACCTCACCCTATGGCTATCCAACACCGCCGACACCCTAGCACCACTGAAAAAACGTCAAAGCAAACCTGGCAGCAAGAAGGCCTCATGGTTCAACGATGATCTTAAGAAGTCCAAGAAACTCTGCCGCTCCCTTGAAAAGGCCTGGAAAAAAGACCCATCCACTAGCACCAAGGACGCATTCAAAAACGCCACCCGCACTCACCACCAACTAATCCGAAAGGCCAAGAAAACAGCATTCAAGGATCGACTCGACAACAACGCCCACAACAGCAAGGAACTTTTCACCATCGTCAAAGAATTTTCCAACCCCTCGGCCAACTCCAACGACATCACCCCCTCTCAAGCCCTCTGCGACTCCCTAGCCTCATTCTTCCACAACAAGATTGCAGACATCCACAACAGCTTCGACAACCAACCCGGAAACCAACCAACCCAACCATTTGCTGAACATTCTCCCCCCGTGAACACCCTCAACGACTGGAACCCAATCTCCACTGAGGACACCATCCGCCTGATGAATTCCATCCACTCAGGATCCCCCACAGACCCTTGTCCTCATCACATCTTCAACAAAGCAGACTCCGTCATAGCACCGCACCTCCGAGACGTCATCAACTGCTCCTTCAACTCCGCCACCTTCCCGGAAAATTGGAAACACGCTGAACTCACCGCCCTTCTGAAAAAACCCACAGCGGACCCCACCGAACTCAAAAATTACCGCCCCATTTCGCTCCTTCCATTCCCGGCCAAAGTCATCGAGAAAGCCGTCAACAACCAGCTCGCCGCTTTCCTCGAAGCCAACAAATCCCTCGACTCCTCACAATCTGGCTTCCGAGCAAAACACAGCACTGAGACCGCCCTCATCGCAGCAACAGACAACATTCGAACTCTATTGGACAATGGAGACACAGTCGCCCTCATCCTCCTCGACCTCTCGGCAGCATTCGACACAGTCTGCCACAGCACCCTGTTACAACGCCTCAATAACATCGGAATACAAGGAAAAGCACTTGAATGGATCACCTCATTCCTCTCCGGAAGAACCCAGAGAGTCCGCCTCCCACCATTCAAGTCCGAGGCCACTGAAGTCATCTGTGGCGTACCTCAAGGATCCTCACTCAGCCCCACCCTCTTCAACGTTTACATGAGCCCCCTCGCGGCCATCGCCCGCCAACACAACCTCAACATCATCTCTTACGCGGATGACACTCAACTTATCCTTTCTCTCACCAATGACCCCAGCACCGCCAAAACTAACCTACACGAAGGAATGAAAGAAGTTGCCAAATGGATGAAAGAAAGCCGTCTGAAACTGAACTCAGACAAAACAGAAGTCCTCATCTTAGGTACATCCCCCTCTGCATGGGACGACTCCTGGTGGCCGGAAGCCCTTGGAAAAGCACCCATCCCGACAGACCACGCACGGAACCTAGGCGTCATCCTGGATTCTTCACTCTCAATGAACAGACAAGTCAGCGCCGTATCCTCATCCTGCTTCAACATTCTTCGCATGCTCAGAAAAACATTTCGCTGGATCCCCACCAAAACAAGGAAAACAGTCACCCATGCTCTGGTCACGAGCCGACTGGACTACGGAAACACCCTCTACGCAGGTACTACCGCTAAACTCCAGAAGAAACTCCAACGAATCCAAAACGCCTCAGCCAGGATCATATTATTATTATTTTTTTTTGGAAATCTGTTTATTAGCATAGTGTTTCGAGCAACATTACAGAGTGAACAGTAAACATCGGCACTAGGAGAAGGCGTGCTCTCGCAAGCATAATATCAGCAATTACAACGTATATTTTGTATTTTGTGGCATACTCAATAAGGTAACATTCCCTTGAACAACCGGAACAAAACCCCACCCCCCACCCACAGTAACCCCCCCCCTCCCGACACTCATTGCACATGCATGTGTAAGTCAGATCGTACCTGGTTGCACCCGTGAGTCCATTCCACCTAATAGTACAGATTAATACAGATAGTCATGAGTAGCAGCATAAACAGCACGGGGTAACCCGTGTCTTCATCTAGTGCACCACAGTCAGATGCGTCACATAGGTTTTCTGTTCGTAGGACACAGTACAGTGCTAAGGCATCGAATCAACAGAGTCCCCATCTCCCTCCGCTTCAAACATCCCCAATATGGCAAACCAATCCAGTGAGATCGGCGTTTTTCTGAGGCCCCTGTGTTCCTCGCGTTGCAGCGCTTCACCTTCCGCCTTGCCCCACCTTGTCACTTCCGCCCTCCATAACTCAGGATCCGGTGGTTTGGGCGACTTCCACCTCATCGTAATCGCCCGCTTCGCCAAGAGTATAGCCAGGTCAGCAAAGCGTGTTGCAACACTTCTAGTGCGCGCTGTGGGACCCAACCCCAGTAGTGCGTATTCCAATGTGAGTGTGTGTGATAGGGCGCCTGCACTGGTGAGTGACCCGGCAACCGTGGACAAGTAGTAGCCCAGCTTGGGGCAGTCCCACAGCATGTGTACCAATGATGCGTCATCCGCAGAGCATCGGGGGCATGTGTCAACCGCAGTAGGAAACATGGCGTGTATGCGGTGTGGTGTTAAGTAAGCCCTATGTAGAAGCATGAGCTGAATGAATTTAAATTTGGGGTTTCTGGCTATCTTTTTGGGGAACTGGAGGATACGCTCCCACTCCTTGTCTCCCAGCGGTCTTCCCATATCACCCTCCCACTTCGCCCTGAGGAGCGACAGTGGGGCTGCCCTCCCTGTCCTGATGCTAGCGGTTAACCATTTAGTCAGGTGGCTCCCCGTCCCCATAAGATAAAGCATCGTCGGTAATGGGTTTGTGGGAGGTTCCAATCCCTCGTGCGCCCACCTATTGGTCACGTAATGGCGGAGGCCGGCATACATGAGGAACGATCCCCCGGGTACACCGTGTGCAGTCCTGAAGTCTTCGAAGGACAGAATTCGCCCCTCGGCAAAGAGGTCCCCCACAGTCGCCACTCCAGTGTCATGCCAAGGCGTGAGTGTGTGTGCAGTGAGTGGGCCCGCCTCCAGCGGGATACCCAGCAGTGGGATCGTGGGGGCATAAGATGTCGCCGGGGTGGTGTATTTTAGGGCCTTCCGCCAGTATTGGATAGCAAGCCGGAGCAGTGGCGGGGCATTTCTTGGTAGGTCTGAGCGGGGCAGTAACAAGACATGGATCTTCCCCCTAGAGCGGTCCTCCTCTGTTATGTCATCAGCCAGGATCATATTAGACATCCCGCGCAATGAACACATCTCCAGTCACCTGAAAGACCTCCACTGGCTACCCGTCAATAAGAGAATCACTTTCCGACTGCTAACTCACGCACACAAATCACTCTACGACATCGGACCAGAATGCCTCAACTCACGACTGTCCTTCTACACCCCCTCCCGCCAACTACGTTCTTCCAACCAAGCCCTCGCCACTGTACCTCGCATCAACAGGACCACCATGGGAGGCAGATCCTTCTCATACCTGGCTGCTAAAACATGGAACTCACTCCCCGCCTACCTTCGCCTCACCCAGAACCACCTAGCATTCAGAAAACAACTTAAAACGTGGATATTTGACAAATAATCCTCCTCCCCTTTCTAAGCGCCTTGAGACCCTCTGGGTAGGTAGTGCGCTATATAAATACTCTGACTTGACTTGACTTGACCGTCTACAGAGCTCACCGTCTACGGAGCTCACCGTCTACGGAGCTCACCGTCTACGGAGCTCACCGTCTACGGAGCTCACCGTCTACGGAGCTCAGCGTCTACGGAGCTCAGCGTCTACGGAGCTCAGCGTCTACGGAGCTCAGCGTCTACGGAGCTCAGCGTCTACAGAGCTCAGCGTCTACAGAGCTCAGCGTCTACAGAGCTCAGCGTCTACAGAGCTCAGCGTCTACAGAGCTCAGCGTCTACAGAGCTCAGCGTCTACGGAGCTCATCGTCTACGGAGCTCATCGTCTACGGAGCTCACCGTCTACGGAGCTCACCGTCTACGGAGCTCACCGTCTACGGAGCTCACCGTCTACGGAGATCACCGTCTACGGAGCTCACCGTCGACGAGCCTGTCGTCTACGGGGCCCACCGTCGACGAGCCCGTCGTCTACGGGGCCCACCGTCGACGAGCCCGTCGTCTACGGGGCCCACCGTCGACGGGGCCCACCGTCGACGAGCCCACCGTCGACGAGCCTACCGTCGACGAGCCTACCGTCGACGAGCCTACCGTCGACGAGCCACCGTCAACGAGGCCACCGTCGACGGGACATATCGTAGACGAGTCAGAGGATACATAGACCGTATTGTCGACAAGCTGGCACATTTTCACGTAGAAAAGTGCGCAGTGTGAGTCTAGACGCCTGAGAGTAAATCTCGTGGGCGTAGATGTGGGAGGCAGACTCAAAGAAGGCCAGAGACCCCTTAATTGTGATGTTACTTCAGCTGGTGAAGTAGAGGAGAAGCATCACTTAAAACGTGAATGTGCAGGACAAACAACAAAAATTCCTCCCACATCAGAAGGGGGGTACAGTCTAAGCACAAGAACAACCCCTTCTCCTCTTACCATGTCAGAGACATGCAGAGTGTTTCCATATACTCTTCATGAGGGTTCACAGGAAAAGGTCACAGCTTCCTACAAGTGACACAGGGTCTGAACGTAGACTTCATGTAAGAAGACAGTACAAAACTGATATAAAGAAGAAGAAATTGAAGAAAATTGAAGAAAATTGAAGAAAAAACTGAGCAGAGCCCAGGGAGACTCCCTTCACACGACGTGCGGTAGAAAATCTGAGGTGCTGAGCTCTGAGGAGAAGGTTCTAGAGGGTTGCTGGCGCCTGATTGGCTGTAGTTTGGACCAACATAATGACAATGATAGACTGCAAATGGTTTTTTCCTTTTCCATGCATTCCTATGTAGAAATATGTGTAGGCTTGTTATGCCTTTTTTCTATTACATATTTCAGGTTTTATGTTACATATATATATATATATATATATAGTATATATTATTGCTATTTTATTTACCGTGGGACTCCCACTCCGACGACGGGGGATATTCAAGCATGTGAATCTATGAAAGACACCCTAATACTGGAGAATGAGTACTACCCACTCCCGGCCAAGACGATACCCAAAATTCACGCGGACCTGCGTACTTTTCTATGGCTGGGGAAGCAGCCGCGAGTGGCCCTGTCGACGCTTCAGCGCCATCAATATAGTGGAGGGATTTCACTCCCCAACCTAGAGGCCTACTACTGGGCGGAACACCTAACACCAATAAATGATTGGATGCACGCCCCGGCAGACCACCTGACCTATGCGTTGGAAAGGTTCAAAATGTCCACCAAAAACCCATTGTACTATCTATACGGAGGTGTGGTGCGGGCACCGCTCCTACCGGCAACGGTAATCACACTGAACGCCTGGACCAAGGCCACAAGGCGGACGGGGTGGGAAAAGAAACCTACCCGACAGACGCCGCTATGGCACTGTCAATGGTTGAAAGAACTCAGTAAGCTGCGCGGCTTCCGAAGGTGGGATGACATAGGCATATCAACTATCAGGGATGTGATTGCAAAGGGGGAGCTGAAGTCCTTCTAGGTACTTAGGGCTGAATTTGGGTTGCACCACACACAACTCTTCAAATACACACAGTTGAGGCATGCATGGAGGGCCCAAAACATCACGCTCATGGAGATACCGGAATATGCACCATTGGAGGGTAGGCTGCTTCAGGAACAGATTATGGGTCAGGCGGTATCCCTCACATACAAAACTTTGACAAATAATATGTTAGGCGACTTGGCGGGCTGAGGAGCGTGTGGGAAGCGGGAGAAATGGAAGATCTGGACTGGGAGATCGTCCTAATGCATCCCCTGGAGGTGGCGATCAAATCGAGACTACGCCTCATCCAGCTGAATGTGCTCCACAGAACCTATTTTGATAGGGTACGACTCCTTAAAATGGGGAAAATAGAGGATCCGACCTGCCTTCGATGCCGCCACCAGCAGGGGGACTTTTACCACACTATCTGGGCATGCGACAGGATACAAACATATTGGTCACACATATTCACAGAGCTAGGGGAGGTCCTAGGGGTGACTCTGTCGCAAGACCCTAAATTGGCACTATTAGGCATGACAAACGAGGTGGACCTGCCACGCCCCCTGCTTATCTTTCTGGTGCTCGCATTGGTGGTGGCAAAAAGAGACATTGCAAAGTACTGGGGGGCAACGGAAACGTCTGACATAGAGGAATGGAGGAGGGGCTTGGACTTATATATGGCGGTAGAAAGAGTAACTTATAAAGCAAGAGGCTGCCCCAAAAAATTCCGGAGAGTATGGGCAAAATGGAGGCAATACCATGGATTGGAGTGTGGGCAACCAGGGGAGGGAGACCGGGGGTGGGGTGATCGAGACCACTACGGAACTACCAGAGGTAACCCTGCGGACTGTGAGAGCACCGAATAGGCACACCACAGACGGCGGTGGGCACGAGTCCAAGAATAGGAGGATGTAATGTGTGTGCTTTGTGGTGGGAGGGGGGGGAGTAGAGGGTTGTATGCTGCTTTTTGTCATGCCTGTTTTTGTTAAAGTTATGAACATAAAATGCAAACTAAGAGTTGTAGAACCAAAAAAGTTGCGCAAATGGCTGACAGTGGCGAAATGTTGATGCCACGCCAGCGGATGATTATCTCTATACATATACTTCTTGATGCAACAATAAAAACAAATTTAAAAAAAAAATCATTGGACAGGCCCAATCTGTGACTATCCACTGAAGAATGCAGTCAACCAGAACCCAAAATCGCATAGAAAAAACAACTGTTGGTTTAAGATTACTGGTAAGTGGATTGCCTTTATTCTTAGCTCCGTGTATTTCAGATAGGGCCGCACAAACGTCTGCAGCCCTTTTCGCAAGTAGCCAGAGGGCACCCAAAGCGGTCGCACATGTCCCTTGTGCCCCGGGGGCACTTTCCATAATACGGCCCATAGTCGTCTGCAACTCCAAAGATAAAGGTCTTGATTTTGCACCCCCTCGTTTATTGAGGTAGTGCATGAACGTTGTGTTGTCAGCTTATATAAAAGATCTTACTCATTGTCTTAGATGGTAGGAAGGCCTTGACAGTCAGGTGGACTGCCCTATGTTTCAGATAACTGATGCATTGAGAACTCTTCTTCTCTGACCAATGACCTTGCACAGACAGAACTCCTAGGAGTGTTCCCCATCCAGAAAGAAACGCATCTGTAACAATCATTTGGGTCCTTTGCTGACATTTTTAAGGTAGACTGACTCAGATATACAGAGAAGGAAGAGAAAGGAAGGACAATAGGGAAAGGGGCGGTACATCACCAAGGCGATGTTTACAGATGGATGTAGTCTTTCGTACTGATATCAGATCAATTTGAGGAAGAAGGATAATGATTACACATGTAAATGTATTGCCAGGTAGTACAGGGAGTATGGCCTAGTGTCAGTGTTACTGAAATAGTCATGAGGGCTTTTGGGTTGACATCTAATCATCTAGCTTTCTCCAAAATCATATGTGTGAGGGCTTTTTGGAGCGAAGAAATGTGTTGAAGAAAATATTGGCACCTTTAATTAATCGTGTCCATGCCCACCAGGTGTGAACTGACAGCTGGTTAGTCTTTCCATTCAGATAGAATAGATTTGAGGCTGATTGTAATAAAGAGGTCAAGCAGTGAAATGTCACTTTGGTATAGGGTTTGCGTTATCAGTGTGAGATATATCCCAAGTACGATGGAGGGGATGTTAGGTGTCCAAGTGATGTGTCGTATTTCATGAATAAAAGAGCTGATGTTAGCCCAAAAGCATTTTATCATATTACATGCTAAAATCATGCGTTTGAAATCCCCTACATTAGTTTTGCAGCTCCAGCATAGGTCATATTCCGATGGACCTAGTTTGTGGAGTTTTGCGACAGTCCAGTGTAGCATGTGAGCTGTTCAGATCCTGTATTGCGCCAGAGAGATCAATCTTATATTATTGTCAGTTTGGTCCAAGTTTTTTCCTAGTTGGAATCAAGAAGTGTAGGACCTTCTGTAGTGTGAGACAATCGTTTGTATGGAAAGTAACAATTTTGATGTCTTTGGTATAAGTGACAAGTATATGTTTGGCGCCACCTGTCACCTTGAGTTGAATTTACCTAGCATAGATGGTATATCCTATTCAAATGTTTATTTTTAGAAATGTGTAGTAGTCTAAATTTGCAAGTTTGAATTTAGATTTAACAGTTGGGAAGGGGATTAAAGGGGGAGCCAAGGTCTTTAATAAGTACAATGCCTTTTTCCACCCAGGCTTTATAGTATATGGTCCTCATTCCATTTTGAACTTAGTATTGTGCCAAAGGGAGGCAAACAAGGAATTAGATATTTTTTGATTTAGTCTATTATCTAGTTTGTGAATAGCTTGGACCATTCCTAAAAGTATTGGTGTAGAGTGTTTGGTAATAATTTCCTGTTAGGGAGTATTGATATGAGGGTTAGAGGGTGCACGTGTTTCTGCTCGATGGCTAGCCAAGTAGGTTCATGTGGGGAGGAGAGAATGAATCAGTGTATACCTTAGCTGGCCAAGAACACTGTTTGGTATCTGCAATAGTCTGGTAGGTTAAGGCCACCAAGATGTTTCGGTAGTTTTTTAAGTGCCATCCTCGGTCTCTTAGAGGACCATAAGAAGTCATTAAAATATTGTTCAGTCTTTCTAAAGAAGTAATCAGAAAGAGAAATAGGGGACATGCTTTTAGGGAAGTTGATCAGTAGAGATATCATCATTTTGATAGTTTCAAAGCATGCACACCATGTGGTGTGTTTGGAAGATCACTTGTCTAGCAGTAGCAGGTCTTTGATGTTTAATAGTGTTTTATTTTCATTATATCTTATGGATGGTATCAGGTTCTTTTTGAACCAGATGCCCAGGTATGTAATCCTTTTCTGTTCCCATTTTAGACATGTGTCTTCAATTGACAGTCTGTTGCAGTGGAAATAGAGAGGGAGAATTTCCATCTTATCTTATTGAGAGTATAGTCGGAGACCTGTGCATATTCGTGTATTGTGTCTAAGATAGCTGGTATGGCCGAGGGAGCTTTGCCTGTGAATAGTAATATATTGTATGCATAGGCTGCTAACTTCTGAGGGCCAGCCGCAAATGGCATTCCTGGGATTACTTTGTTTCGTCATAAAATAATGATAAGTGGTTCTAGGGCCAATAAGAACAATAATGGATTCTACATCGTAGGTAAGCTAAAGAGAATATAAAGGTTATTGGTGACAGGATGCTGAAGAAAATATGAGGAGAGTCAATCTACTGGGTTTGAACGGATGATATTATCATAAACCGTTTAAAACATAACTGGATAAACAATTAGTGAGATCCAATAGGTTATGTAAATAATATTTTCAGGTGGTTAGCATTTTAAATAACATATAAAAGTATGCAACACTATATATATCAAGAACATGATTTCCACAAACATGTGGAAATCATGTCCAAATCACATTATATAGCTTGATTGAGTTTAGTCCTCGTGTCTGCGGGATGAACGCTGAGGTAATGGAGTAACTGCAAGCCCTAGGGCATGTTTTGGTTAGATGACAGAGAGGAAGACTTATAGGGTATGGTAGTCTGTGTGGTTTAAGGTTTGTTTTATTTAGGAAAGGATCTAGATAGTGATAGTTTCTGTTTGTGTCTAGAGTGTGGTTTATGCAGAATTAGTATATTAAAGGACCATAGCGTAGGATTTATTTTAAGGGAAGGAATGCTACTGATATCGAGTTAGCGAAATGATGATTAGTAAGCAGTTGGCCTCAATATTTCCTATGTTTTAGTCAGTAGTAATATTTGTAGTAAGGAAGTGTACCTCAGTTACATTTCAATATGTAATAGACTGTTATGTGTTGAGGTTGTACAATTAGTATCTAGTTCAGGTGACCATCTGAGAGTCAATGATGTCCAACAGAAATGTATCTAGTTCCTCTGGGTCATCAAAAATTAAATTTTTCCCCTCTAAAGTCTATTTGCGTTTTGGCTGGGCCCTATGAATGAAAATTGAATAGAGAGGGATTTCAGTGTGTTCCTCTTTGATAAAAATGCTTTCCCTTTTTGAATTGTTTCTTTAGAGTAGTCTTGTGTGATATTGTTGTGCCTTCCCATGTGATTTTCTGTGCTTTTTTCATATGGGCAATTATTATTTCAGCACGGGCATGTCGTAAGGATGTAATTATAAGTAGGGCGCCCGGTTTTATAGTATTTATTCTTTTGCCATTTCCATCTGTATTTATCCATATTTATTTTTTGCAAATTTTATCTGTATTTAGCCGTATTTATTTTGGGTTTTGTAGAAAAATTAAGGTGAAATTGGTATATTTCCACATTTCTTTAACCGATACATATGCACTCATGCTTGAATGTCTGCCAGGTTTCAATGCTGTAAAAACCTGCAGAAGATAAATCAGTGCACTTATGAAAATATGCACATTTCAGTATCAACCTTGTCCATATATACTGTTGTTAAAGACTCTTTAATTAAATTCCTTTCTTTTGTATCCCCCTAATCTATCAATCCACACATCTATTGGCCTAGCAGCCATGGCAGACATTATTTACAATTACTCAAAAAGCAACCCAATTTCCGTGTTTATCCACCTTTAAAAATAAGTACAGACAAGAAAATGAATGTTTTCTGTCTGTATTTATCTGTAAAATCAGGAAGCCCTTAATATAAGTGCTCTGGGTGATTCCAGAGATTTTGTGCGAAAGGTGGGCACTCAGTGTCCTCTTATAATTTCGAAGTCTTGTGCAAAAGTAATGCCCAAAGTTTGTGGTAGCCATTGTCCCAAGAATGCTGAAGCGCTGTCTCAGTTTAACCGAAGAAGCACACATTTCCTCTGCGGTTGCAGTCCTTGTTTTAGAGTTATCAGCCTTTTAGTAACTTGTGTTAAGTTACTGGTATTGTCTTCTAATGAGCTGATGCGTGACTCTGCTTCTGTCATTCTCTCGTCTAGCATGTGGAGACCGGATTTAATGCAGGATATTTCAGCCTGCTTATTGTCTGGTAATGTTTTTGTTAACTGAGCAAGAGTAAGTAGGGCATCATCTTTGTGGACAATCAGCTCCAGTAAGGCTGTGGTATCTGATTTGCTCCTGATAGGTAAATCAGGAGTTGGAGGATCTGATTTAGAGTGCTTTCGACCTGGTTTATATTCTTTAAAAGTATATATGGGCTCCTTTAAGTCCTATTTGTGGTCTGCCATTGTCTGTGTCAAGAGTGGCACAATGGCAGAGAGATAACCTGTTGTACAGGTCAAATAATTCAATCGAGAAATAGCTGAAATATTAATACTTGTTCATAGATGATCATATATGCACAGTGCAGGCTGTATCTGTTTAGATTGAGATTGAGATGCGACGCTGATTGTACATCAGATAAAGTTGTTCGGTATCAGATGTCAGTCGGAAAGTTACCTTCAGAGAAGTTTAGAAACGATCTAAACTAAACGATCTAAACATGAGAGGATGTCGGTAGGTGGATTATAATATAGATTCCTTGTGTTGTGCCGCTTATATTGTCTCCCAAATCAGTAAGTAATCAGAAAGTAGCACATAGCCTGGATGTGTTCCAAATGCTGGATGTTAAGAACGCATCATCATCTTAGAGTCCGGAGGGTCGAGACGTTGTAGAACTGTTTCAGCAAAGTGTGTCCCAGGTGGTGCGCTGCAGAAATCGGAGGTCGCTGGTTGCTGGAGGGTCAGGGAGTAATCCTGCAGTTGGAATTGACCTAGATGCTCAGACAAGTTGTCTTCCATTCACCGCACTGGGTGAGCACTGTGTGTTCCGAATGCCGGATGTTAAGGCTGTGTCACGATCTTAAGGTCAGGCAGGTCGGGCGCCATAGTTATTTCAGAGATGTGGGTCCCAGGTGTTCCACCGCAGAAATTGGAGGCTGCCAACAGCTGGAGGGTCCAGTAATAGTCCTGCTGTTGCATTCGCCCCAAGCATTTAGCTAAGACGTCCTCCGTTCACTGTGTTTGGTAATTGCTATGGTTCTGTATGTCGACGAGAGTGCTCGTGGCAGGCAAACATCATTAGCTCGTATGCTTGTTCCATATTGTCCTCACTTCCTCCGTGTCACAGGGTAGTAATGTGATAGGTACACCCTGTGTTCTGAATGTTCGCTAAGCGGATAGCTCGAGTTAAACGGTTGTCTGCAAGGTGCAGCGGAGCTCATGGGCTAAGCGGAAATCTTCTCGGGCTGAAGCCACATCCCCCCCATATCAGTACTGATGAACTGATTTGAAACAAGAGAATCTTGATGCACCTTCACAGTGAAGTATTTAAGCCTTCCATGACTGCCCATGCATGACAGCTCTAAAGGGAAGTCACACTACCTGTCTAAAGTGCAGCGGATGAAGTACCACATATCATCTTTCCTGCAGCATCCTTCCACTTACTTTCGCCATTGGGTGGAGCCTATGTCTCAATGCATGCTCCTTTCTGACAGCCAAAACTATAAGACAAGAATCACCTTTAAGAAATCTGGATCCTGTTGAGGAGACTATTGTTTTTAGCAATCATGCAGGTGCTGCCTTTACAATGGCCCTTGTTCAGAATTTATCTAGCCCCCTGCAAGGACGGTGGGGTTACTCGAGTGCTACGCACACTGAGCATTGCCACGGCGGGAGACCTGTTTCAGGATTGGGTGGTTAAGACGTGGGAACAAGCGGCGAGTGCTGTAGGTGCAACACCTTGCTACAACAATTTCAGTTTTATAGAATGCGCAGAGCTATGCGCGAATTGCTGGGGGAGGACTTGAGCGAACCCCCAGAGGTGCCGGAACTGTCTATGTTATAAAAACTAAGTCTCCCCCTAAAACGGTCTGTATCATATACAAATTGGCTATGTCTCATAGAGCAAAGAGACTTACAGGTTGCAAAGAGACTTACAGGTTACAATAGATGACTATGTGGAATTACTGCTTTACTAACACTAGACGCATCTCATTACACGGAAGGCATAGACTAATACACTTCAAATACATCAATAGAGAATATTATACCCCAGAGAGGCTCCATAGATACGGGCTAAGGGAGGACGCGTTCTGCGACAGATGCCATGCCCTTCCTGCGGACTTTATGCATCTAGCGGGGCAGTGTCTGGGAGTATTTAATTATTGGGAGGCCATTTTCCGAGAATTGGGTAATGTGGTAGACATGGAGCTCACACCTGATCCCGCAATTGTCCTTTTGGGGTACTCTAAAATCCTGCCTAAAGCAATACGTAAGCTAGTGGATATGGGGCTCCTAATGGCAAAGCGCAGGGTAGCAATGTGTTGGATGAGAGGCCCTGTTCCTACTGTAACACAGTGTTCACATGATATGCTTTATTGCGTCACACAACCGGCAAATTTTAGTGAGCTGCTGCCGCCACGAAGCAGGCCTCAGAACTTCTGGGAACTATACACAGCATATAAGCTTAATAGGACTGTGGAGCCAGGTGACAAGGTGTCGGCAGAACCAGAGGGGGAGGTTTAACACCATAATCCACCAAATTGCAGTTAGTGGTAGACTTATCACAAAGCTAACCTTAATGTGAGACCAGAGGGACGCTCTGTTCCAGGGGAACAAGCATTTAGTCAAGACGGGAACCTCGGACGATTTTGAGAAAGATGGAGGGAGAGATGTAGTTTAGATTTGCTACATTCTTTTATTACATCCGCTGGGTGATAATCTGCGCTGAACAAATTCCAACAACGATATTTATGGTAATTGGTCTTGAGTGCATCTTTGTTATGATTCATATGTGGTACACGGAACTTAAGGTATATATAACGCTGCCTGCCCCTTGGGATGTTGGCCTCAAAGCTGTGTAAAATTTCTCCTGTTATTAAACTGCCGGCCCCAGGGTTGTAGGCAAGAGGCTGAATGTCATTGAACAATTCCCAAGCAATAACATTTCAACAAAAAAAAGTTAAGAATTTATCTTCCACTATCTCCAAAAAGTCTTGTATACGTGAAAAAAAGGGTTTAGAGATGTTAGAAGTTGAAGCCGCTCCATTATGGCCGATACTGGTGTCTGTTATACTGCAGTGAATGTTTAATTTAGATACTCGTGCAACCAAAACACCATGATATGTGGTAATGTCATCCACTCGGAATTTCCTTGACCATGAACCTGTGGGAGACGTGGGAGTATATCAGGACTTTGAGTTTGAGAAGTTTGTGCAAGCACATCATTACCTTGATGTGTTTGGAGACTCGGAATCCCTCCACGAAGGCTGAGGTGTCGTAGGATGGGAAATGCCTCCAGGAGATTTTCTAGTTGTCAAAGTTCTAGTAGGTGACATTGAAGTTGTTCCTTAAAGCATCCTTGGCATAGGTGGATGATTTAGAGGATGGAGTGGACTTTGCAGAGGATCTTGGTCTGGAAAACAAACCTTGGGTATCCTAAAGGTTACACTGTTTTCTCAGCAGCAAAAACAGCCATAGTCTTAGGCGCACACTCGACCTGGGTGTAAAGGTCAATGTTTATGTTCTTGTCATCACTTTAGAAGTCAAACGGTGCCCAGAGAACAGGTGCACTGTTGGTGAAAGATGGATTGATGTTATATAGAGAGACAGAACTGACATCAAAGAAGACGCTACCCTGAAATAAAATGTTCAAAGAAGAATACTTACTGATTCAAAGGCAGTGGCCACGTTTCAAATTTTTTTTCTTAACTTTATTTATCATTATGGCTGTGTTTCAATGTTGAGCTGGTTCTAGATGGAGAACAAGCTGGGGCTAATGACTTCACCCACCCTGAGGTCATTTACGGCGGCTTTAACGTTAATGGGAATGCTGATTATGTCATCTATTTTCCCCTTTTTCTGACCTTCTCTCCCTTGATCTCCCTCAGTGCGAGTTTGAATGGGTTATAGGCACCCCTACAGCGAAGCAGAGCATTTTCTATGGGCTTTTTCAGACACATTTGCCTTTTTCTGCTTCAGATACTTCAATTTTCAATGAAGCCTTATGCCCTCCTGGTCTTTGAGGATCCTCTTTGAAATTTTTTGGCAAATATCATATTCCTTCATGGATTCTTTCAAGATGATAAGCACACCACACATACCGGTTGTGGATCTGTGGCAGCTTTTTTCCTTAAACAAAAAGGACACTTCACAAATAAGGCCAGCTCTCTGACTGAAAACTTTGTGGAAAAGACAAAAAAAAGATCTTCCCTCATCTGCTAAATGACAAAAATGCCTAGTGAAGAACAAATAGAATGAATTCTGAAACAAGATCCCAATCAGACGTACTGAAAAAAGGAAATGACTCGGTGAGGTAACTGCCAATACAAAACATTATAAGTAGTGGATGCTCCAGGAAACTTTAAGGAATATGATACTTTTGTAACTTTTATAATGTAATCCTATTAGGCTGCACCTTTTTTCTTAGGCAGTGCTTTGTGTAATAGGTGCTGAAATGTTGTTTTGAGAATTTATGTGTTGGTACTACACGCACTCTAAAATAATTTTTTTTAAACTGTTGGTAATAGGCTTTTCGAGGGGGTTCTAGAAATTTTCATCTCCTAGCCCTTTCTATTCATATATGGGTATATACAGATTGATATGAAATGTACCAGGGTACCAATGAGGATTCTATACTGCAGAACACAAGTTCTTGAGTTTTTGCTGTCCACATCAAGGAGCTCTGGAAGTTAAAATGTAAAGGAGCTGGTAACAAGAACGATACTAGAACATAGTCTAGCACAATGCCAAATAGCCACCAGGGCATATTTTGCTACAAACTGTACTGTGTAATCAGGGTCCGGGTCACAAATTATAAATAAATCAACACTTAGATCCTCATTACTAGTAGCACAATATTTTCAATGGTGCTTGTTGGACTTGGCCCTTCTGGCAGGTTCACCCCTAAACTTTTTGCTTTTTATGGTGACCTAGTGGTAGTGATTTTTTGCTTCTGCGCAGTTTCACTGTGTCCCAGTGGAAAGTGCACACGCACTCTGAGTGCGTGTGGTGACATTGGCCTGCCCTCCCATAGGAATGCATGGGGAATGTATGTGTCCCTGGTAGGTCCTGATGCATGGGGAGTGCGAGCTCGAGTTTGGTATGTGCGGACCCGTGTGATTAAATGCTGCGCAATGATGTATGCAGCATGATTGTGTCTAGTGTGGAAGTGCAACTTCTAGACATTGGTGTGCGTGTGCAGTAAGGGTGCTGGCGTGTGATTGGCTGGAGCTGGCTGGTGAGCCTGGCTCCAGGAGTCTGGATGGGTCTGCCCCGGTGGTGAGTGGAGAGATTAGCATGCTGATGTGAGGGAGGGGTGCACCTGGGACCTGAATAGGGCTGGGCTTTCCCCACACAATGCTGGCTCCACACCCTGTGGTGCGACTGATGTCCCTAGCCTGGCCAGTGAATAGTGAGAGGGGCTGAGCACATCAAGAGTGCTCCAAAACCAGCTGCGACTGGTTTTCCCCCCCACCCTACACCTAAAGACAAAGGTTTTTACTGTATAAAAAGGGGCTGTGTCCCCTTACAAAAAGTTCTCTACCTGGATCCTATCTGAGGGGGGCTGCTGCTGCTGGGCGCCAGGAGGACCGCCACTGGGACTGCCTTCCTGCCTGGAGGACCCTGTGAGCTGGCTCTGGGCCCAGCCTTGCCCCCCTCCCTACCTTCCTACAGAACTTTGCCCTGGACTTTTGTGCGTCAAGCGCCTGGGAGCGCTATTTCCTGAGTGCTGGGAGCAATCCCATTCCTATCTGCAGCCCGGAGCTGCTTTCGCCTACCTCGAGGGGTTCCCCGGCGTGGGGATCCCCCTTTGCGCCTCTTGTTTTAAAGCAGGTGCCCACCCTGCATTTCGCTGCTTTTTCGCGGCTGCTCACGCCGCATTTACCCCGCCAGGGACTCCTGCATCCAAGCCGGTGCCCACCCGGCATTTTCTCTGCTTTATTCCCAATACGAGTGCCCAGCTCGTCGTTTATTTTAACTTGGAGGGAGCCTACCCCTCGTTTGGACCCCTGGGTTCACCGCCGCCGGCCGGGTTCGCAAAAGGAACCAGGACTCGGGGTCCCGGCGCCATCCTAGGTGCCCCGCGCCCTGATGGCTCCAGCTTGCCAGGTCTCCCAACGCGTCAGAGGAAGGCTGCGCTGGGATTGGTTCCCGGCTGGAGGGCTTCCCCAGTAAGCAAGCCGGGCCCGGAGCAGAGAGAGGAAGCGTGCTGGCTCCCCAGCGAGGCTCTCCCGAGGAAGAGAGCCCCGCCCGCCGCCATTGTCCACACCCGGCCCCAGGAGCAGGACCGGGTGAAAGGGAGGGCGCCGCCCTCACCGAGAAACAGCGCTGAGGAGAGCCCGGTGAGTAAGGGCTCCTCCTCCTTTGTCCAGGTTTCCCAGAGTAGACCAGCGGGTCGCTCCAACGTGGGGGCATTCTTTACTTGGCCCACGAGGGCTCCGGGGGCCATCATTGTTCGAGGGGGTGCGTAGGGGCACATTGCCGGTGCCCGCCCCCCTCCTGCTAAAGTGGTACCTGCATTTGTTTCTTTCAAGCCCACGAGGCTCAGGGGGCATTTTATTGTTTAGAGCCCACGAGGGCTCCGGGGGCATACTTTGTTTCGAGTCCCCAGAGGGGGGACTCCCTCAGAATTGGGCCTTTTTTTCGAGCCTGCGGGCTCCAAACGTCCCGGGCACCGTGGTGTTTAGAGCCTGAGACGCTCCACCAGTCAAAAGGCATTTGCAGGGTGGTAGAGCGGCCCCAGCAGGCAGCGGGCCGCTCACCCCTCACTGGGCATTCTTTCGTCAGGGCCCAGAGGCTCCCACTTGCCCCACAGTTTGCTCTTGAGCCCACAAGGCTCCAACGCGTGTCCTGCCAGTGGTGATTCAGCTGCCCAGCACTTAGTGGGCAGCTGCAATGTTTAGGCCCCCCTGACATTGGCACACAGGGCGTCCTAGCCCCCCTGAGAGGTCAGTTGGCCTGGGGACTGCCACAGGTTGTGGCTTACGTAATTTCTGCGTATTAGTTTGTGCTGCACCTCTGAATGTGTTTTGATGCGTCATGTGCCTTGTTCTTACACCGCTGAATGTATGTTTATGCATCATGTGTTTTCCTTCCTACACCTCTGAATGTTGTGATGCATCATGTGTAATATGCTCATGCTTATACCACTAGATGTATGGTGATACTTAGGTGGTTGTTCTCCTAGTACAGGTGTTGCTAGTGAGGTCCTGGTTCCCTGCGTAATGTTCTCCTAAGGTGGTTAGGGTTGCGTAGGTGGTACTTACCTGTTACCAGTAGTTACTGGTTGTGTGCTCTATTTTCTATTTTGTGCTAAAGTGATTATTATTCTATGTTCTAACAAGTATTCTAAATCCACAAGTGCATATTCCTGACAGTGGTCCATGTGGCCCTGTCGTGTACATATATCCCCTTTAAATTCTGCCCGTACCTGTTGGCACATTGTTAAGTGTGTGTTTTTTATCTGATGTGTTGGGTGTAATACAAAGGCTATTTTTATACATAACCTTGTGTGGAGTTTCCTTTGTGGTGGACCTTGGGTGTTGTTGCTGGGGGTGCGTACGCAAACACTTAACTTACATAGCCTCCGAGTTTAGCCTTACTGCTCGTGTCACGTTACCAAGGGGGTGAGCAGGGGTTATCTTGGCGTGTAACTCCCTTGCCCTGCCTTAGAGTGGTGGTCTCTGACTGACTTTGGCGCAAGCCTTGGCCAGCCAGAAATCCCATTTCTAACAGTGCTGATAACAGGTGTTATCAGTCCCACTGCAATCCCAAGTTTAGAGATTTCCCTAGCTGTAAGCTCACAATGTCTCCGGGTGAAATAATGGAGACAAACATGCCGTTATCTGTACAGTAAATTGAATTGCCATATGAGATTTCCCCAAATTTCAGAGTTTCAGTTCATCCCTACTTCCCCCCGTAACTACCAGGACGACCATGATAATAGATGAGATACCAGACCACTCATAATAAGAGACTTAACTAATATATATAATGTTTTTCTTCAAAATCTTTAAATAATGAACCATGGCATCAGTCGCTATGTAAGACACATTTGTAAGTGCTTGCAATGCTATAAACAGTTAATATTTTTTACACATCAGTGTTTAAGCATCACACATATATTTATATGAAAATGGGTACAGCTACTAAAAGGACCTTCATGACCTAAAAAAATAAATATACAAAAAATATTTTCAGTCTGTTAGTTCAAACACGATTCTAATGTAACATGACCCCCAAAACAAAAATAATGTTCCAAATTCAGGAAACATTTCTGAGATACTCAATAAAGTTGAAGTAATAGATGTGATAATGTCTTCCTTGGTCAAAACCTATATCTTGTAATTCTTCTTAAATCATACTGTACTATAGGTGCATTTTGCCTGCTGCTGCTTCTTACTTGCCTCAACATCCTTATGGAGGTTTGGATGGAGCATAACTTTGTTACTTATACAAGTGAATCACCTGCCTCCAGTGTGAGTCTCAAAAGGCTCAAGTATGTTTACTTGGGTTAAATATTTATACTCAATGAGTCAAGCTTCTCTTTCCACCTACTGATAGCAAGGCCTGTTTCCTAAACAACACAGTCTAATCTACATTCCCCTGACCATTATTAATTCACAGCACAAATCTCAGGAGACCTCGGGTTTCCAGACAGAAGACTGGAGGGGTATTTCTTAGTTACTTGGTTACACTTGTGGGTGCTCTTCTCTTCATGCACAGTTCAGTACAACCGACTGCAACCTGACGCATGCTTCTTCAATAAATTAACTTACATTTGCAGATGTATTTGGTACAATATACACAGATTATAGAGAAGGGCTGCTAAGCCTATTGCAGCTGATCATTTCCCATTCTACAATAACACAGCAGACATTGGAGGCCTTTGTTACTATTCTAACCCCAACTTCAATATTTATGTTATCAAGAGCTTGATGTGTCTTTTGAGCTATTATACTGCCAAGAGGCATCCAGCGTATTCAATGAGAAACATCTGAGAATTCACATCACTATTTAACACCAACAACACACCCCAGGGCAGTAATTCATCAACAGCACATTCACCAGAAGACCAAAACCTTTACAAAATTACCTTTTTCAAAGGTGACGTCCAACTTGCAAAGGTAAGGCGGCAGGTCCTTTAAATAAATATAACAAAAGAAAGATTATTGTCTTTGAACCTAAGGATATGTAAGTCAAATTCAAACAGTAGTTACAATTGATGGTAGGAGAGAACAACTAGAAGGCCAATGAATGCAAGTAATAAACTGAATACCCCACCTATCTTCTGCAATATGAATTCTTAGAGTACGACTCCTATTATCGATCCCTTTGATGTGAATTGGTCACCTTCATTTCCACAGAATGGGATTTTTAATACATGTTACTGTAGAATAAACAACAAAATACACGAGATACATTTAAATGTATCTAGGTTACATAACATTAGGCGTGGTTAACGTTATGCATTTTGCGGGCGTCAATATTATTATAAGAGACCAGAGTAAATCAGACTCAAAATGATGTAAAAGAACACTCCATATCAAAACAACTCAGAGTTGTCCATGCACCTTCTCAGCCTTCTAGTTTTGGAAGCAGTTGACGTATCCAAGAAGCAGGAGTCTTGGAGAGCATTGTCATGTGTTTGAATGATCCAGGCCTACAGTCCTTGCAATTTCCATCTAGTATTATCTCACTAGTCAGCATTCCCAAGCCAGGTGGAAGGAGACAGCTGGGTCAGTTCCAGGATCAATTGCATGTAAGAGTTTTGTGGTGCATTATATCCTGTTTAGGAATTTAAAGTGCAGTAATTTGTATATGTAGTTTATGGAAATGAGTTAGGCCTATGTGCAACAGTATGTCCAGACAGTGCCGCTGTCACACTCTCACTCCCAATGTGGTGTTTTTGTTTTTTAGGAGGCTGTCTGCGGGCTCTCCAGGAAATGTAGGCCATATCCCAGACACCGAATGCTGTGTCCTGTAGTATGCTTAGATGTCCAAGGCATTCCTTCCTTAAATTGTCCGAAGGACAGGGATTCCCCCTCTTTAAACAGATGGCTAACCAGTGGGTTTCCAGCAAAAGTGCATGTAATGCCACGATAGTTGGGCAATTTTAGCTCTGATGAGTATAGTAGTCTAGTCCAGTCTTTTTGGCTATAGTCCAGATCGACCAGCATGTGCACTTCTCTTTTTGTATTAACTGTATGGGTATAGTGAGATTATTAGGGATAACAGAGTCCACGTCATCAAATTTGCCCTGGTCACGTTCGATGTGTAGATGTGGGGATTTGCTTTTGTGGTTGAACCAGTAGGTGGGATAGTGGGTGGAATTGTGAGGCATAGTAATAGCGCTCTAAAGTTGGTACCGCAAAGCCACCCTTTTCGAATGGCAAGGTGTTAGGTTCCATTTTAATCAAGGGTATTTCCTCCCCATGTTAATTTTATGAGCATTGGTTGTAAGCTGCCGAAAAAGTGTTTGTTAAGAGGAACCGGCATGGTGTTGAACAAGTATTGAAGTTTAGGAAGGACGATAATTTACATAAGGGCAGCCAGGGACAACAGAAGCAATGTCCATCTGTTTACTTGATCAGTGAGCTTGACCACGGTGGGGCCATGGTTGTCTTGGAATAACACTTCGTTTTGATACCCCCCAGTACATTCATACCGCCTGTCAGCCATAAAAGTATAGACACTTTCGAGACCCTGGTGAAACAGGACATTTCTAAACTAAACTTTCGTAAAAAAACTCACAAAAACATCACCAATAAAGACATGTCAAGTCAAGTCAAGTCAGAGAATTTATATAGCGCACTACATACCCAGAGGGTCTCAAGGCGCTTAGGGGGGGGGGGGGGGGGATTACTTGTCAAATAGCCACGTTTTAAGTTGCTTTCTGAATGCTAGGTGGTTCTGGGTAAGGCGAAGGTAAGTGGGGAGTGAGTTCCATGTTTTAGCAGCCAGGTATGAGAAGGATCGGCCTCCCATGGTGGTCTTGTTGATGCGAGGTACAGTGGCGAGGGCTTGGCTGGAAGAACGTAGTTGGCGGGAGGGGGTGTAGAAGGACAGTCGTGAGTTGAGGCATTCTGGTCCGATGTCGTAGAGTGATTTGTGTGCGTGGGTTAGCAGTCGGAAAGTGATCCTCTTATTGATGGGTAGCCAGTGGAGGTCTTTCAGGTGACCAGAGATGTGTTCGTTGCGCGGGATGTCTAATATGATCCTGGCTGAGGCGTTTTGGATTCGTTGGAGTTTCTTTTGGAGTTTAGCGGTGGTACCTGCGTAGAGGGTGTTTCCGTAGTCCAGTCGGCTCGTGACCAGAGCATGGGTGACTGTTTTTCTGGTTTCGGTGGGGATCCAGCGAAATGTTTTTTTGAGCATGCGGAGAATGTTGAAGCAGGATGAGGATACGGCCCTGACTTGTCTGTTCATTGAGAGTGAAGAATCCAGGATAACGCCTAGGTTCCGTGCGTGGTCTGTCGGGATGGGTGCTTTTCCAAGGGCTTCCGGCCACCAAGAGTCGTCCCATGCAGAGGGGGAAGAACCTAAGATGAGGACTTCTGTTTTATCTGAGTTCAGTTTCAGACGGCTTTGTTTCATCCATTCGGCAACTTCTTTCATTCCTTCGTGTAGGTTAGTTTTGGCGGTGCTGGGGTCATTGGTGAGAGAAAGGATCAGTTGAGTGTCATCCGCGTAGGAGATGATGTTGAGGTTGTGTTGGCGGACGATGGCTGCGAGGGGCCTCATGTATACGTTGAAGAGGGTGGGACTGAGTGAGGATCCTTGTGGTACGCCACAGATGACTTCAGTGGCCTCGGACTTGAATGGTGGAAGGCGGACTCTCTGGGTTCTTCCGGTGAGGAACGAGGTGATCCATTCAAGTGCTTTTCCTTGTATTCCGATGTTTCTGAGGCGTTGTAAAAGGGTGCTGTGGCAGACTGTGTCGAAGGCTGCAGAGAGGTCGAGGAGGATGAGGGCGACTGTGTCTCCATTGTCCAGTAGAGTTCGAATGTCGTCTGTTGCTGCGATGAGGGCGGTTTCAGTGCTGTGTTTTGCTCGGAAGCCGGACTGTGAGGAGTCGAGGGATTTGTTGGCTTCGAGGAAGGCGGCGAGCTGGTTGTTGACAGCTTTCTCAATTACTTTGGCCGGGAATGGAAGGAGCGAGATGGGACGGTAGTTTTTGAGTTCGGTGGGGTCAGCTGTGGGTTTTTTCAGAAGGGCGGTGAGTTCAGCGTGTTTCCAGCTTTCCGGGAAGGTGGCGGAGTTGAAGGAGCAGTTGATGACGTCTCGGAGGTGCGGTGCTATGACGGAGTCTGCTTTGTTGAAGATGTGGTGAGGACATGGGTCTGTGGGGGATCCTGAGTGGATGGAGTTCATCAGGCGGATGGTGTCCTCAGTGGAGATTGGGTTCCAGTCGTTAAGGGTGTTCAAGGGGGGAGAATGTTCAGCATATGGTTGGGTGGGTTGGTCTCCGGGTTGGTTGTCGAAGCTGTTGTGGATGTCTGCAATTTTGTTGTGGAAGAAAGAGGCTAGGGAGTCGCAGAGGGCTTGAGAGGGGGTGATGTCGTTGGAGTTGGCCGAGGGATTGGTAAATTCCTTGACGATGTTGAAAAGTTCCTTGCTGTTGTGGGCGTTGTTGTCAAGTCGATCCTTGAATGCTGTTTTCTTGGCCTTTCGGATTAGTTGATGGTGTGTGCGGGTGGCGTTTTTGAAGGCGTCCTTGGTGCTTGTGGTTGGGTCTTTTTTCCAGGCCTTTTCAAGGGAGCGGCAGAGTTTCTTGGACTTCTTAAGATCATTGTTGAACCAGGAGGCCTTCTTGCTGCCATGTTTGCTTTGACGTTTTTTCAGTGGTGCTAAGGTGTCGGCGGTGTTGGATAACCATAGGGTGAAGTTGGCGGCGGCTTGATCTGGGTTAGAAGAGTGGGCTGGGGTGTTTAGAAGGAGCGATGAGGAGATCTGGTCGATGGTGATTTTGTTCCAGTTTCTTTGCAGAGTTGGTTGGAGGTGGTTGATGGGTTTTGGCTTGTTGTAGGTGAAGTGAACGCAGCTGTGGTCAGTCCAGAGGAGATCCGTGGTGTGGTTGAAGGAGACATGATTGCTGGAGGTGAAAATGGGGTTGAGTGTGTGACCTGCGATGTGGGTGGGGGAAGTGACCAGTTGTTTAAGTCCGAGGTTGGCGAGGTTGTCCAGGAGGGTGGTGGTGTTGCGGTCGTTGATCTTTTCGAGGTGGAAGTTGAGGTCTCCCAGAAGGATGTAGTCTTTTGAGGGGAGCACGTGTGGAGTGATGAAGTCCGTGATGTCTTCACTGAATTTTGCGCGGGGTCCTGGTGGTCTGTAAAGGAGGGTGCCTCTGAGTGTGGTCTTGGGGTCGGTGTGGATCTGGAAGTGAAGGTGTTCGGAGTTGGCGAGGTTGGCGTCAGAGCTGGTTGAGATGCGGATTGATTTCTTATGGACGATAGCGATTCCTCCTCCTGTGTGGCCGGTACGGTCTTTGCGTATGATCTTATAATCTTCAGGGATGGCAATGGTGATGTCTGGGGCGGAGGAAGCGTTCATCCATGTTTCTGTTAGGAAGGCGACGTCTGGAGAGATGGTGTCTAGTAGATTCCATAGGTCAATGGCGTGCCTGTGGACCGATCGGGTGTTGAGAAGGATGCATTGTAGGTGATTGGGGTCGGGAATCTGTGGTGTGGTCGTAGCGTAGATGTTGTCGGTGCCGATGAATTTGCAGGAGTAGCATGAGAAAGGCCCATGGGTGTGTCCAGGAGCGGCTTGGACGCAGTTGGGGGCGCGACCGGGGTTAAGGGCTAGGAGGGTGGCGGCATCGTAGGTGATGCGGGTGGGCTGGGCAGCGCGAGGGGCAGGGGGTCTGGCGCTGGGCGCGGTCCAGGCGCGGACGGGCGTAGACGGGCTTACCTTTGGCGCACCTTCGGCGCGGATTGGGCGCGGTCGCTGCGCGTGAACGCTGCGCGCGGGAAGAACTGTCATATATGGATAGTGGAGGGGGAGGGGCGAGGGCTGTTCAGCTGGGAGGCGGGGCGGGCTCAGCAAGCACAACAACAACAACCGGGACAAAATGGAGGGGGGAGCAGAGCAGGGCGCCGGGGGGATATCGCGCAAAAATCAAATTGCAGAGCAGAAATGGTACAGGCAGGCAAACACTATTTAAATAGCAGGCGAACAAAAATAAACAATGGCACAGTTATAAGCCAAGCAGCACAGCATGTACGATACCGAGTCTCGGCGGAGAGACAGGGGAGCGAACCACTCAGGGCAGAGGCGATGAGGGGTCACAGCGCTGCGAGGTCCGGGGGCGCCGTAAATAGGTAGTGGGAGGGCTGTTCAGCTGGGAGGCGGGGCGGGCTCAGCAAGCACAACAACAACAACCGGGACAAAATGGAGGGGGGGAGCAGAGCAGGGCGCCGGGGGGATATCGCGCAAAAATCAAATTGCAGAGCAGAAATGGTACAGGCAGGCAAACACTATTTAAATAGCAGGCGAACAAAAATAAACAATGGCACAGTTATAAGCCAAGCAGCACAGCATGTACGATACCGAGTCTCGGCGGAGAGACAGGGGAGCGAACCACTCAGGGCAGAGGCGATGAGGGGTCACAGCGCTGCGAGGTCCGGGGGCGCCGTAAATAGGTAGTGGGAGGGCTGTTCAGCTGGGAGGCGGGGCGGGCTCAGCAAGCACAACAACAACAACCGGGACAAAATGGAGGGGGGGAGCAGAGCAGGGCGCCGGGGGGATATCGCGCAAAAATCAAATTGCAGAGCAGAAATGGTACAGGCAGGCAAACACTATTTAAATAGCAGGCGAACAAAAATAAACAATGGCACAGTTATAAGCCAAGCAGCACAGCATGTACGATACCGAGTCTCGGCGGAGAGACAGGGGAGCGAACCACTCAGGGCAGAGGCGATGAGGGGTCACAGCGCTGCGAGGTCCGGGGGCGCCGTAAATAGGTAGTGGGAGGGCTGTTCAGCTGGGAGGCGGGGCGGGCTCAGCAAGCACAGAGGCGCCCTTGTCATTCTGAACACTGAACTATACAACCAACGCACTAGGGAACATGTCATGGACCCTGATGTATATTTACCTCTTGACGGAAACCCAACTAATGAGTTTAAAAGGGAGCTCCTCCTCATAATTGAGAAAGCCACAACTGATGGAATTATTAATGACAGAACTAAAAGATACCTCACCACAGAGCATCCCCGCAGCCCTTCCATCACCATGCTGCCCAAAATCCACAAAAATTTGACGGACCCTCCGTTCCGTCCGATCGTATCCACCAGAGGTTCAATACACGAACCGACCGGAAAATTTATTGATCGCTATCTTCAGCCCATGGTCTCGAATTTACCCAGCCACATTAAGGACACCATGGAACTATTGAACAAACTGTCTAATCTACAACTTCTTGACAATGAGAAACTTATTTTGTGTACAGCAGATGTAAGAAGCTTATACACTTCTATCCCCCATGAAGGAGGTATCAATGCCGTGGAACAAGCTTTACTTCAATCAGAAATTGACGATTCCCTGAAACCTTTCATCCTTGAATTAATGATATACACCTTATATCATAGTTATTTCAAATTTGAGGAGAAATGGTACCTGCAATCGTCCGGGATGGCCATGGGCAATTGTGCGGCGCCGACCTACGCCAACCTGTACATGGGAAATTTCGAACACAATCACATCTATCAGACCAACACCTGGATGGATAACCTCAAACTTTATGTTCGTTACATTGACGATTTGCTTTTCATTTGGAAGAACACTGAAGAGAGCTTGGAATTGGCTCTTACTGAACTCAATTCCAAGGATGATCGAATTGACTTTACCTGGAATCTCAACCATCATGAAATTGCGTTTTTGGATGTGCTCATCAAAATAACCCTTCAGGGAATACAGACAGATCTCTTTCGGAAGAGCACTGACCGCAACAATGCTTTGCTCTTTAGCAGCTTTCATCAAAACTCCTTAAAGAGACACCTACCCTACAGCCAGATGTTAAGAGTCACCAGGATCGTGTCTGACCCCGACATCAGAACAAACCAAGTCTTATCTATGGCATCTAGATTTCGGGAGAGAGGTTACCCAGAAATAATCCTGAAGGAAGCCATTGACCGATCTTCAAAAATCCCTCGCACGGAAGCTTTGCAGAATAAACCGAAAACCGAAAATGAGAGAATGGTATTGGTTTCGAGGTACTCCACCTCTAGTAATAAATACAAAAGGATTATTCTAAAACACTGGCGTATACTTTCTTCTGAACCAGACTTTGGTGAACTATTCAAAGATCCCCCCATTTTTGCTTACACCAGACCAATGAACTTCAAAGAGATCCTCTCAAGAAGCGCTACTGAACCTACCGCTACACATCACACTGGCACAAGACCGTGCCACCACTGCAGCAACTGCAATAATGTGATCAAAGGGAACACTGTCAGTCACCCCATGCGAGGGTTCAATATCAAGCTCAATGTTGACGCCACATGCGATTCCGTAAATTTGATTTATCTCCTAAAGTGCCCATGTGGTAAAACCTATGAGGGAAAAACCAGTCGGAAAATCAAGACAAGACTTAACGAACACAAGTCTAATATCAGAACCAAAAACACCAAATCCAATATTGCCATCCACTTTAATGAAGCCAACCACAACGTGGCACAGCTCAAATACCTGGTGTTGGAGATCGTCCCCAAGATCGAAGGGAGAGATAACAACAAAACCCTTCTACAAAGAGAAACATCATGGATGTACAGATTGCAATCCCAGAAACCTTTCGGTCTTAAGGACCGCACAGAACTAAGTTGCTACTTATAAATGCCCTGCTGGGCACACCTTGATGCACCTCATCCTGTTTTGCTGTTTGCATTTAGCAATTGCATGTTTACACTTCCTTGTTTATCTCACTTGTTTTCAACCACAGCACCATTCCAAGATGGCCACGTTTTGCACACCCTTCACATTAACCCCTCTTCTATTTTTACTACCCCGCCTCCGTTATGTTAAACTCCACTTCCACTCCGCGAAGGCTGTTACAACCTGAACCGGAGCTTCATGCTTCCTAACCTGCGTCTCACTCAGTAAGTCTTGCCTGTCTTAATCTTGCCGTTCATTCTAACCGTGCATGCTTCTACAAGCCGCGTATCACTTTGTTTTACTCGGTTTGACTACCTCCCGCTGAACTCCGCATGTTTGTTAAAGACCGGTAACTACGTTATCGAGCACCAGCGTTTGTCACTTTGAATTCTTTTCGAGTCCGGAGTACGGACATCACTCCCACCCTATTTACCCTTAAAATTCACAAACGGGTGATTCTCCCTTCATCAAACCATTTTTTTGTCTCTGTCACAAGGGCGCATGAGGTTGTTTTCACGGATCTGCGTATCCACGTGCAGTTACCCTGCTGTTTAATTGTTGTTTTAAGCTCTTACATTGATTGGGTTTCCGTATATCCTTTGTTGCAGTGCTCCTTGAAAAAGGACGTCCAGTCCGAAATGCATTGGAGCTTTTTCCATGCCTAATGATGATAACAACGATTGTTAATCCATTTCATATGAAGAAAATATGAGACATACTGATGAAAAAGTTTAATTAAATTTTGAAAACTCTGAAAGTTTTGGAACTTTATTTGAATATCTTCTGGAATCTACTGTGTTGTCGTACCACACAGCACCATATAAGTGTGCCCACCACAGGGATGCGCTTACACCCCAGTAGCGCACTCAACCCCATTATCCTATTGGACGCACTTGAACAGTTGCGTCACCTGTAAGGAGCACCTTAAATTGATCAACCCTCTTTACCTTTTCAACAAACCTTCAATCTCACCGCAAGCTGTGCGCCGTGCTTAACTTCCTCTGCTTATACTCAACCACTGTTCTCAAAGCAGGCAGCACGCATCCCATCAGAATGCAGTACGAAGAAATTTCGAAATCGACTGAAGCCCGAGCTGAAACTCTAGCATTTGACACCGACGCAACAGAGAGAATATACGCTCTTATCAATGAAGACCTAACCCAAACCGCATCCAACAAAACAAAGGAACAGTGCATCAAGCAACTCCTATATCTTTCAAGACGCCGCATCAATCAGAAACTACACGCCAATACCTTAATAAAGTATCATAAGGTGCTCCGCATTCCCCGTGGCCTACGGATTGCTTTAAAACCGTCGCTCTGCAAGAATTCGAAAACATTCATTGAACGATGGAATGCCATCCTTAATAAGTGCAGTCTGGACCTTATTCTATTAATAGTGGAGGAACTATCTGGTATCCTGACTGAGCTCACTCACGAAATCACCACCATTGAAAATGAGCTAAAGGATCTAATAACACCGGAGGAGTTAACTGCGACACTTGAGGAAATTCAGATTCAACTAGACAAACATACAAAAGAAATAAACGAACGTAAGTTACGTAAATTTCGCCGGGACACCCTGGACTATAAACTTGGAGAAGTTTATACATGGGCGGATGTCTATGCCCAACGTCGCAGAAACAAACCTTACAACCCCAATACTGATACCTCTTCCTCTGAGAGTGACAGCACCAACCGTCCACCTAGAAGAACTCCCACTGAAACATCAACTTCAGCACCTCCACCAAATGGAACCCATTCCACAAGTCACGTTGATTTGACTACCTCGGAGCCTTTTTTAGAGGTAGGTCCAGACAAAACCGCAGACCCAGACGGGGCAAAAGGGCCGGCAAAAAACAACTCAGGTACCCAACAACCACCGAAGAACAACAAGAAAACCAGGAGAAATCGTTAGTCATTAACATCTCGGACATCCTTCTGACTGACCATGAAACTAGAATCCTCCAAAAAGGATTATCATTTGTGCCCACCAGTGACACCAACCTACTGGAATTAGACGTAAGCACGTTTAAACTCACCAGGAAATTGAGATTGAGACATTTTTTTGAGAACATTGTAGACCCAACAACTGATTCCAAACCTGACCAACTCAAGGGCTTACGACCCCCCAGTACATTCATACCGCCTGTCAGCCATAAAAGTATAGACACTTTCGAGACCCTGGTGAAACAGGACATTTCTAAACTAAACTTTCGTAAAAAAACTCACAAAAACATCACCAATAAAGACATGGACATCTTAAGAAACATCGCAAGGAATCCAACCATTAAGTGCATAAAAGCGGACAAGGGAGGCGCCCTTGTCATTCTGAACACTGAACTATACAACCAACGCACTAGGGAACATGTCATGGACCCTGATGTATATTTACCTCTTGACGGAAACCCAACTAATGAGTTTAAAAGGGAGCTCCTCCTCATAATTGAGAAAGCCACAACTGATGGAATTATTAATGACAGAACTAAAAGATACCTCACCACAGAGCATCCCCGCAGCCCTTCCATCACCATGCTGCCCAAAATCCACAAAAATTTGACGGACCCTCCGTTCCGTCCGATCGTATCCACCAGAGGTTCAATACACGAACCGACCGAAAAATTTATTGATCGCTATCTTCAGCCCATGGTCTCGAATTTACCCAGCCACATTAAGGACACCACGGAACTATTGAACAAACTGTCTAATCTACAACTTCTTGACAATGAGAAACTTATTTTGTGTACAGCAGATGTAAGAAGCTTATACACTACTATCCCCCATGAAGGAGGTATCAATGCTGTGGAACAAGCTTTACTTCAATCAGAAATTGACGATTCCCTGAAACCTTTCATCCTTGAATTAATGATATACACCTTATATCATAGTTATTTCAAATTTGAGGAGAAATGGTACCTGCAATCGTCCGGGATGGCCATGGGCAATTGTGCGGCGCCGACCTACGCCAACCTGTACATGGGAAATTTCGAACACAATCACATCTATCAGACCAACACCTGGATGGATAACCTCAAACTTTATGTTCGTTACATTGACGATTTGCTTTTCATTTGGAAGAACACTGAAGAGAGCTTGGAATTGGCTCTTACTGAACTCAATTCCAAGGATGATCGAATTGACTTTACCTGGAATCTCAACCATCATGAAATTGCGTTTTTGGATGTGCTCATCAAAATAACCCCTCAGGGAATACAGACAGATTTCTTTCGGAAGAGCACTGACCGCAACAATGCTTTGCTCTTTAGCAGCTTTCATCAAAACTCCTTAAAGAGACACCTACCCTACAGCCAGATGTTAAGAGTCACCAGGATCGTGTCTGACCCCGACATCAGAACAAACCAAGTCTTATCTATGGCATCTAGATTTCGGGAGAGAGGTTACCCAGAAATAATCCTGAAGGAAGCCATTGACCGATCTTCAAAAATCCCTCGCACGGAAGCTTTGCAGAATAAACCGAAAACCGAAAATGAGAGAATGGTATTGGTTTCGAGGTACTCCACCTCTAGTAATAAATACAAAAGGATTATTCTAAAACACTGGCGTATACTTTCTTCTGAACCAGACTTTGGTGAACTATTCAAAGATCCCCCCATTTTTGCTTACACCAGACCAATGAACTTCAAAGAGATCCTCTCAAGAAGCGCTACTGAACCTACCGCTACACATCACACTGGCACAAGACCGTGCCACCACTGCAGCAACTGCAATAATGTGATCAAAGGGAACACTGTCAGTCACCCCATGCGAGGGTTCAATATCAAGCTCAATGTTGACGCCACATGCGATTCCGCAAATTTGATTTATCTCCTAAAGTGCCCATGTGGTAAAACCTATGTGGGAAAAACCAGTCGGAAAATCAAGACAAGACTTAACGAACACAAGTCTAATATCAGAACCAAAAACACCAAATCAAATATTGCCATCCACTTTAATTAAGCCAACCACAACGTGGCACAGCTCAAATACCTGGTGTTGGAGATCGTCCCCAAGATCGAAGGGAGAGATAACAACAAAACCCTTCTACAAAGAGAAACATCATGGATGTACAGATTGCAATCCCAGAAACCTTTCGGTCTTAATGACCGCACAGAACTAAGTTGCTACTTATAAATGCCCTGCTGGGCACACCTTGATGCACCTCATCCTGTTTTGCTGTTTGCATTTAGCAATTGCATGTTTACACTTCCTTGTTTATCTCACTTGTTTTCAACCACAGCACCATTCCAAGATGGCCACGTTTTGCACACCCTTCACATTAACCCCTCTTCTATTTTTACTACCCCGCCTCCGTTATGTTAAACTCCGCTTCCACTCCGCGAAGGCTGTTACAACCTGAACCGGAGCTTCATGCTTCCTAACCTGCGTCTCACTCAGTAAGTCTTGCCTGTCTTAATCTTGCCGTTCATTCTAACCGTGCATGCTTCTACAAGCCGCGTATCACTTTGTTTTACTCTGTTTGACTACCTCCCGCTGAACTCCGCATGTTTGTTAAAGACCGGTAACTACGTTATCGAGCACCAGCGTTTGTCACTTTGAATTCTTTTCGAGTCCGGAGTACGGACATCACTCCCACCCTATTTACCCTTAAAATTCACAAACGGGTGATTCTCCCTTCATCAAACCATTTTTTTGTCTCTGTCACAAGGGCGCATGAGGTTGTTTTCACGGATCCGCGTATCCACGTGCAGTTACCCTGCTGTTTAATTGTTGTTTTAAGCTCTTACATTGATTGGGTTTCCGTATATCCTTTGTTGCAGTGCTCCTTGAAAAAGGACGTCCAGTCCGAAATGCATTGGAGCTTTTTCCATGCCTAATGATGATAACAACGATTGTTAATCCATTTCATATGAAGAAAATATGAGACATACTGATGAAAAAGTTTAATTAAATTTTGAAAACTCTGAAAGTTTTGGAACTTTATTTGAATATCTTCTGGAATCTACTGTGTTGTCGTACCACACAGCACCATATAAGTGTGCCCACCACAGGGATGCGCTTACACCCCAGTAGCGCACTCAACCCCATTATCCTATTGGACGCACTTGAACAGTTGCGTCACCTGTAAGGAGCACCTTAAATTGATCAACCCTCTTTACCTTTTCAACAAACCTTCAATCTCACCGCAAGCTGTGCGCCGTGCATAACTTCCTCTGCAGACAGTGCCGCTGTCACACTCTCACTCCCAATGTGGTGTTTTTGTTTTTTAGGAGGCTGTCTGCGGGCTCTCCAGGAAATGTAGGCCATATCCCAGACACCGAATGCTGTGTCCTGTAGTATGCTTAGATGTCCAAGGCATTCCTTCCTTAAATTGTCCGAAGGACAGGGATTCCCCCTCTTTAAACAGATGGCTAACCAGTGGGTTTCCAGCAAAAGTGCATGTAATGCCACGATAGTTGGGCAATTTTAGCTCTGATGAGTATAGTAGTCTAGTCCAGTCTTTTTGGCTATAGTCCAGATCGACCAGCATGTGCACTTCTCTGTTTGTATTAACTGTATGGGTATAGTGAGATTATTAGGGATAACAGAGTCCACGTCATCAAATTTGCCCTGGTCACGTTCGATGTGTAGATGTGAGGATTTGCTTTTGTGGTTGAACCAGTAGGTGGGATAGTGGGTGGAATTGTGAGGCATAGTAATAGCGCTCTAAAGTTGGTACCGCAAAGCCACCCTTTTCGAATGGCAAGGTGTTAGGTTCCATTTTAATCAAGGGTATTTCCTCCCCATGTTAATTTTATGAGCATTGGTTGTAAGCTGCCGAAAAAGTGTTTGTTAAGAGGAACCGGCATGGTGTTGAACAAGTATTGAAGTTTAGGAAGGACGATAATTTACATAAGGGCAGCCAGGGACAACAGAAGCAATGTCCATCTGTTTACTTGATCAGTGAGCTTGACCACGGTGGGGCCATGGTTGTCTTGGAATAACACTTCGTTTTGATACCATTATCCCAGGTATTTAGCTGGCCTCTCACTCCATTTAAGCAGCTATTCTATATTTATCTTTTAGGAGGTGCTGGTGAGTGGTAGTATTCCGATATTCCACAGTTGATATGTATGCCTGAATAACCTGTGTAACTAACCATCTGCCGGAGTATAGTCTCAAGGTTAATCCCCCGGTCTTTAACAAAAAACATAGGGGCACATTCAATCTTTGCCATTAGGATGCGCCCGTCACAGTGGCGGGCGCATTCCTCAATTTAACATTGTGGCAGGCGGTGCTTACTGCACCGCCCGCCACAATGTTAGGAAACAAAAGCACGCCTTTGCACAATCGAAGCGGCAGGCACCGCGCGGTGCCTGCCTCTTAGATTATGCAAAGGCAGGGGGTAACACAGGTACCCCCCCGTGTGCCACCCCTCTTTGGCCTTCACTCTGGGGGCTCACAGGGGGCCCCTAGAGTGAACACCGCATGCCTTTCCGTGGCGGCATTGCCGCCACGGAAAGGCATTGAACAAAGCCCATGGTAATATTGCGGGCCGTGTCTAAAAGACACCGCCTCCATGTTACTCGTTTTCTGCCCCGGCCGCAAGGCGACCGGGGCGGAAAACAGGCGGGCGGTATTTTGCACCGCCCCCTTCCCCTTCGCCATCCTAATATGGCGGGGGGGATTTGGGCTTGCGATGTCGGGCGGTTTGCCTCCGCCAGGCCGGCGGTGGCCACCGCCAGCCTGGCGGAGGCAAACCGCCCGACATCGTAATGGACCCCATAATGTCGTTTGCATACATTGATAACAGCATGCGCTTCTGAGTGAATGTTATATCTTTTTCGGATTGTTCCGTCATCAGCCAAGCTGCAAGAGGTTCAACAGACAGGGCAAAAAGGAAAGGGGAAAGTTAGCAGCCCTTCCTGCTGCCTTGCTGGATCAAAAATGGGCCAGAGGCACAGACATTAACACAGACCCAGGCAATAGTTTTATTGTATAGCAGATGAATCAGATTCAAAATATTCTTTGTCATGCCCATCATATGCAATACCGTAAACAAGAAAGGGCATTCTAATTAGTCAAATGCACATTATGCATCTAGGAAGACTGAGATAGCACCCAACTCTGGTTTAATCTGGTGGATCAAAAAGAAGATGCTAAGATCATTGGATGGTGCCCTATCTGATTTAAATCCAGATTGATTTGGCAGCACCAGGGTGCTCATGAGCGAGTTTAATCTGTTGACCACTGAGTCCGCGCTAGTTGAATTCTCCTCCTGTGCTCAGATTTACAAAATCCCATTATTCATGACGAGCTGGGCTCGTCATCAGTGTGCGAGGAGGATACACCATGACGAGCCCAGCTCGTCATGAGCCTGGAAGGGGTTAAGAAGGGACAAGGGACGATAGGATTTACAATCCCTTTAATCTTTTCCTGGTTTTGGTACAACAGATAGTACCGCTTTCTGAGTACTGCTGGACAGGAAGCCTAGATTGATGGCCTCTTGGTTAACTCCAAATGTAGTACTAATATTGCTTTGTATTCTTTTTAAAACTGGCGAGAATCCCTCAGAGCCCGTGGCATTGCCACATAGCATGCCTTCTATTTCAGTAATAATTTCTTGAATGCTAATTGGTTCTGACAGCGCATTCCACTTTCAATCCAGGCCAGGGCCATCCGATACTATTCTATGTCTATAAGGTTAATTATAGAGAAACTCAGGATGCGGGTTTTTTCCCATGCAGTCATAAAGGTCGAGAAGTGTGATTGACATGCATGCAGAACGTTGTTTGTTCCGGTTATGATGCTCCTTGAGTCAGTTAATAAATTGTGCATAGTAGGTGTGTGGTGTCAGCCACCCATGCTAGAGTTCTACTAGGGTGCTCACCCTCTCTATTTCTGGTGCGCTTGCTTCTTTGTTAAGGAGAGCGCTTTCTTACTCAGCTACTTCTCCATACCAAATAAGAGTCTTTTTGAAGACTTTTTGAAGTTTCAGATTTTGATCCTTTGCAAATGTACTCTTGAGTTCTTTCAGTGTCTCTAGGCCTTCCAGTTGTATCTTGAGTGACTGTAGTATGTCATATTGTTTACCCTGGTGTAGCCACTGATAAAGCCTTGAAATGTTTCCCAGACCATGGAGAGTTGGGGGAATGAGCCACATTGATATAAAACATTTCTATAACAGCTCCTCGGAGTTCTAGACAAACCCTGAGTCCCAGAGGACTCTTGATGGTAAAAGGTCATATAAGGGTGCATCTCTGAAGTTCGGGTATATCTAGAAGTACGGAGGAGCTGTAGTCAGATAGTTCACATGGCAGATATATTACATCAGCGATCCAAGGTAGAACTGTCACAGAGGCAAGCCAGAAATCGGTATGTGAGTTAGTGCTCTGAGCAAATGAATATATCTCAATCAATCAATCTGGATTTGTAGAGCGCAGCTGATCACCCAGGAGGGCATCAAAGGTGGGATATCTTAGCGTACTCCCCTTTTTTTTATAAACAAATTTTATTGTGTCAAATATCAAGCACAATGCAGAGCTCCTTAACACAGAAGACATCTGCCATAGTATACAATGCAGAATAATGACATTGACATTTGGATGATATACTTTCAGAGTTGTAACCCCTCCCCCGTTGCCCTATTCCACACCTGCGTCATGATTGCCACCACATCACCCACTTCAATGAATGAATTTCTGCATGATTATCCTAATACCGAGACATCCGCAGGAGGCACTGGATCCAGGTAGAGCACCCGATAGTCTGCCCATCTCTTCCATATCTTGGGATGTTTTTGCGGGCATCGCCTGGCCTTAAATATTGGAATATCCAATTCCATACAAAAGTCAAGACCATTCTTCCATTTTTTTATTTTGTTTTTCAAAACATAGTTTATTGGTTTTCTGCACAAAACATACATTGTCTGTCACATAACACTCGCTGTCTCAGCCTCATGGTGATGCGTCAGGAAAATGTATCAGCCCTTACAATCAGTGTCCCCATTTAAACAAGGTTTAGAATACTGTCCCTCAACATACTCCTATCTATTCCCTGTCCCCCCCTCCCTCCTCCCCAAACCTGTCACCGACACTTGCAGTTGTGTCTGTCCTTCTCGATATATTTGCGCAGGAATGATCGTTTGTTTTTCTACATGATGCCCTGTCATGGTCTAGGGTCATATTTCAACCAGTGAACTATTCCACACTGTTATCTTGTGTCTCGTAGTCCCGTAAAGCCTGCACTTTTGCTTCCCATGCTGTCGCTGATTCTAGCATTTTTTCATTATTTTGCCTACGCGCCTGCTGATAGCGTAACGTGCTTTCGCTGTTAGCCCACTTAAGGAACTCGTTCTTCCACCTATTTCAACTGGGACCTACTGTTGCCTTCCAGTGCTTTGTTATTTCTCGCTTCGCAAGTATGAGCCCCATGTCCACAAACTTACTAGTGATCTTATTCTTGGATGTGTGAGGTAACCAGTGTAAAATACTAACGGCCATATCAAAATCTAGCCGTCGTTCTGTTATCGCATTTAGTGTGTTCCCCACCTCCTGCCAATATTGACCCACCGCTGGGCAGGACCATAGCATATGTGCTAACTCCACTCCTGCTCCCGTGCATCTGGGGCATGCTGCATCTTCTACTTTAAAGAATTTCTTGATTTTCCCTGGTGTTAAATATGCTCGGTGAAGAATATAGAAGTGTACTAGTTGGATCCTAGCGTTTCTCGTACTTTTCCAGGCCCTTCGCACTATCTGCGCCCAAGCCGCTTCAGGAATGGCTTTCCCTAAATCCAACTCCCATTTCCCTTTCAAAGTGTCTAAAGGTAGTAGCGTTTCATTGAGCATTCTGGAATATAGGCACGTGACCGCCTTAAAGGTCCCTGCCACCATCATAACATACTGGCAGGCCCTCGTTGCCTTAGGTTCCATCAACCCTTCCCGCCAGTGCGCTTTTATCGCTCTTGTCAATGCTGCGTGTAGTAGGAAATCTCCTCTCGGTAGATCAAACCTTTCCTGGAGTGTCTGATAGGGTAGTATCGTTCCATCTTCAAATAGGTCTCCTAGCATTTGGACTCCTGCCTCCTCCCAATCTTGTAAGTGCGACCAGTTGCCTCTATGTGGCAATGCCGTCACCATCCCAAGGGGAATTTCGGGTGCATATGGGTGTGCCACTCCCGCCTTGCGTTGGGAGCGGTTCCAGCACAGTGTCAAATCTCTGAGATCTAGTTTCTGCTGTAGAGCTATAAATGAAAGGATGTGGCGAGGGATACCTCCATTTCTCTTGTGTTCTGGTCCCCTAAATTCTCTCGCCACTTCTTGCGTAAATACCTGTAATTGGGCCGCTAAATAATACACTTCGAAGTCTGGGACCGCTAGACCTCCCTCAACCTTAGGTCTCGTGAGCGTTGTTTGTGCTACTCTGCGTCGACTCGTGCCCCAGAGGAAAGATACTATCAGCGATTTCAATAGTTTAGAAATAGGGTTAGGTATCCACACTGGCAGCGTTCTGAAATAATATAAAAACCTAGGAAGCGCTATCATTTTTAACAGTGCTTTGCGGCCCGTCACTGATTGTGGTAGGGTGGCCCAAAAGGCCATGCAGCCCTTCAAAGGTCTGATACCACGTCCAATATTCCCTTCCAGCAGGTCTGCTGCCTCGTGATAGATGTGCACTCCCAGGTATTTCAGACAGGTGGGTTCCCACCGTACTGCTCGTGTCATATTGGGTTGTGTCTCCCCCTGTTGTGCTGGGAACAAACATGTTTTGGACCAGTTCACTCTCAGTCCCGAAAGTTCCCCAAAGTCCGAGAGCAAAGTTTCAGCTCCTGTCATTGCTTTGTCAGCATCTTCAAGGAAGAGCAGTTGGTCATCTGCATATAGTGATATGTACTGCTGGCCGTCCCTACTCCTTAATCCCCTGTAGTGGTCTCCCTTCCTTACCGTAATCGCGAGGGGTTCAACTGCTAAGGCGAAGAGTAACGGGGATAATGAGCACCCCTGTCTCGTCCCTCTTTCTACAGGGTATTGCGAGGATATCAGCGTGCCTACTCTCACTCTAGCCATCGCCGATGTGTACAGTACTTTCGTCCATTGTAGATAATCATCTCCCAAGCCAAATCGTCCTAATACTTTATACAAATATTCCCATTCTAAGCTATCGAAGGCTTTTTCTGTATCTACCGATAGTATCATTGGTTGTCGCGCCTCCGATGGTCCTCTCCCAGCAGGCGCACCAATCGTCGAACATTCGCAGTCGTGTTTCGCGTTGGTATGAAACCAGCCTGATCTTCATGGACTAGTGTGGTCATGTGCTGTAACAATCGGGTCGCTAAAATGCTACTCAATATTTTATAGCCGGTGGTTAGCATCGACAGCGGTCTATAAGAGGCTGTATCCCTGCCCTCTCTCCCTGGTTTCAACAGCGGTATTACTAATGCTTCCCGCATAGATTGCGGTAGTTGTCCTGATTCCTTCCCCTCTTTGTAGACTTCTGGGTGCTAGTAAGTCGACGTATTTCGCATAAAATTCTAAGGACAGTCCGTCTAGTCCTGGGGTTTTGTAGCGGGCCATATGCTTGATGGCACATCGTATTTCCCCCAGCTCTATGTCTTTTCCCAACTCTTTCGCCTGCTCCTGTTCTAACTCTGGCAACTGTTGGTCCCTGAGGAATATATCTATGGCAGGATCCCCGGCCTTTAATCTACTTTTGTAGAGAGCTTCATAGTAATGCGTGAAGCATTGCAAAATCTAATTTTGGGTGTGAACCTCTTCTCCTTCCACTGTATCTATGGCCACGATAGGGGAGCTTCTTTTTGTGGGGTTGGCCAGCCAAGCCAGCAAAGTTCCTGCTCTATCACCCTCTGCATGGGCCCTCATTATGTATGCTTTGTGGTCAAAACTACGCAAGCACTCCACTTCTGTTGCCACCGCTTCCTTTGCCGCGCTAACTTTCTCTTGAAGCTCCGGGAGGCCAGGACGTAAGAGCTCTATCTCTCGTAGCGCGTTATCAGCCTTATCCAAGTCGCTTAAGAGTACCTTTCGTACTCCTGCATATTTCCCTATACAGAGCCCCCTAATAATCACTTTGAAGGCGTCCCATTCCGACGCCCTCCTCGCGGTCGTCCCAGCGTTCTCTGCAAAATAATGAGTAATTCCCTCCTCTAATGCGGCATGAAAAAGTGGGTCCGCCAGCGTTTCAGGGCACAACTTCCAGGTAGGGTCGCACGAGATTCCAGGCATCCACTGTATTGTGAACAGTAAAGGGTTATGATCCGATATCGTTCTGGTCAGATATTCAGACCGGACAACAGTTGGCATCACGGCTGGGGAGCACAGAACTGGGTCTAGTCGTACATGTAGTTCATGCATTCCTGAAAAGTAGGAGTAGTCTCGGCCCTGCGGGTGCTGTGCACGCCAGGCGTCAACCAGCCCCCATCGTGTCTGCCAGTTCAGCCTCCCTTTGGTTAAACGGTTTATCGGGGAATCAGCCAAGGGTGGGTGCGACCTATCTAGGGAAATGTCCGTTATGGAATTGAAATCGCCACCCATCATTAGCGGGCCTGCAAGATAGTGCGCCAAAGACGCAGACATTTTCGCCAAAAAGCTCAATTGGTCAGTGTTAGGTGCATATACGCTGCAGAAGGCAACTGCCCCACCTCTCAGTTTCCCTTCAATGGCCATAAACCTGCCTTCTGGGTCTATCGTCTGCTTAGTCATCTGAGAAGGGACCCCCGCCCTAATCCATATCAGAGCACCCCTGGCATACGCAGAATACGTGGTATTATATACTTGACCTCTCCACCTATGCTGTAGCGCTATCCCTTCAGCTTTCGTTAAGTGTGTTTCCTGGAGCAGTGCAATATGTATTCCTCTCCTCACCAAATAGGCATGGATTTTATATTGTCGTGTCATGGTGTGTAGACCCCTCACATTCCAGGTTATACATCGCAAATTAGCAGAATCACCCATTTTCCCACAATTTCCTGTGCATCTCTCTTAACTCTTCCCTCTTCCCCGAGCATCTTCTGTGCATCTGCGTCAGTGACAATCCCTCCCACACTACAGCCCAAACATCCATTGGTTCCCACTCCACCCAGAACAGGACCTGGCAACAAACATCTAGTTCCTGTCCAAAATAATATAACATTCAACATATCTCTAAGCCCATCAGTGGCCACTGCGGGCATGCCTTAAGGGCAATGAGAGGGGGTCGGCAGCCAACCGGTGGTCACACACTCCGGGAATTCTCTCCGACCCATTGAGCCCTAATAATTAGTGCTCCCCTAAGCTCTCCCCCCTCCCCCCACCGCTAGTCATACAACCAACCTCCCTTGTTATGTCATCACTGGAAGTCGATCACAGCTCCAAGTTCACATCTAATCAGCTTTGCGCGTCCATCTATCCTTCATCCAGCATATCCTCCGCCGTCGCTGGTGTGACCTTCGGTAAGTGCACGCTGTCTGTTTCAGAGTGTTCAGAGTCGGATCTGATGTTGTCTCTCTCTGACTCCGTGCCGTCCACTGACGGATTCTCTAGTGTGGTCGATAGTGTGGACACCGCTGCCAATATATCCTGCCGTTCCACAGCTGCCTGGGATGGGGAGGGCCTTCTCAGCCCCTGCTGCCTGTTTCGAAGCTATCTCGATTTCCGTTGTGGTAAGCTCTCAGTGGCGGTCCGTAGACCCTGTTCGCCCCCGTCTTTTCCAGCCTTGTAGGTTTCCAACCAAGCGCAGGCATCATCTGGGGTGTCGAAGAACCATGTTTTGCCGTCAACAATGACCCTCAACTTGGCCGGGAATAGGAGTGAATACTGCAGCCCCTCGGTGCGTAGCTCCCTCTAGACAGCTAAAAAGGAAGTCAGACGGCAATGGGTCTCGTACGTGTAGTCGTGGAAGATATTGACCTTGCTATTCTCTACCTGGAAGGGGCCATTCACCCTCGCTTTCTGAAGGATCAAGTCCCGGTCTCGGAAGTGCAGCGTGGCCACCACCGGCCTCGGGGGTCAGCCCTGTTGAGGTGGCCGAGTTGGTATTCTGTGTGCTCGCTCTAATGTATAAAAGGTAGACAAGCCCTCTGGTACCACCACTGTTTTGAGCCAGGATTCTAGATATTGTACCATGTCCGATCCTTCAATTTTCTCCGGCAAGCCTACTACTCGTATGTTGTTCCGGCGATTTCGGCCCTCGGCATCCTCAGCACTTTTTTCCAGGGCACCTACTCGTTCCAGTACGTTGTCCAGGGTGGCCCTGAGGTTCTGCTGTGTTGGTTTCATGGTTTGGAGCATGCTCTCTACCACTGTGACCCTATCGGTCAGTTTCCCATGATCGGCTCGCAGTAAGCCCAATCCCGTGGCCACCTGTGCTATGTCCTGCTGGAGCGCTGTGCGGGAGTCTTATCGCTATCAGAATTTTATCAAATTGTTGCTGTAAGTGGGGGTTTTGTACCTGCTCGATCTCTCCCTGCTCCTCTCTTTCAGGCATATCTTCTTCCACGGGCGGCTAGGCCCCACTCTCAGGCCCTTTTAGTTTTCCCATCATCAGTCAGCCTCGGAGTGGGCTAGGCCGTTCCACCCGGCGCAGTGGGCACTTCGGGGGTAAGCTCTAGGGAACCACCCTCTAGGTTTTCCTTCCCAGAGCACCGTCTTCCTTATTGCTGCCTCTGCAAGCCAATAGTGCCCAATCTCAACCTCTGGGTGTGAAATGGGTGTAGGTCGGCACTGCGAACAGCAGTCTTCTAGGGCATCAATAGTAGGTCCCTGGGTCTCCCGCTACCAGTAGATTCGGCCCCCACCACTCCGTATGTTCATTCAGAGGTCTCGGAGCTCACTAAATTTAGGGCTGTGTGCCTGCCATTCCACAGCGCAGCAAAAGCTAGGCTGTCCCCTCCAACTACGGGGGTGGGGAGGCGTTTCTGTCGCCGTTCTCAGTGGGTAGTTCTTGCTTGCAGAGGTACCCTAGATGTATTCCAATCCCTTCTACATATGTAGTTAGCTTTACGCCGGGGGTTCTCCTCAGTCGCCTCCCATGTGGTGTTCTCGCTCCCTGTTACCTCTCAACACTCCCCGTAGCGCCACCAGTGAGGGGGGTCTCTTTATCAGCGTCGGCAAACGTACCCAGTTCAAGCAGCTGCTCACCTCTCCCTCCACTGTGTGGCAGGCGTCCACTTCCTGGCTACCCTCTGTCTCTCTGGTCTCCGTTTTAGTCCCCAGGTTCCTCAGGGCTAAATGCGGATTGTATTCAGGATCTCGCTTCTCCGCAATAGCGGTCGTGGATCTAGGCGTACAGCTACACCAGGACAACGCTGAGTAGCCTCCTGTTCATCCCCCGGGTCCACTGCGACAATCTTCCCTCAGCTCTGTGCAATTCACCACCTCTCCGTTGTCTAGGGCTGGCCCGCTCTCCCCCCGGGTCCACTGCTGCCTTCCTGCTTGGGGCAGGGGGGCTCCCTAGGCGCACCCGTTGGCCTCTGCCTCTGCAGCGGGGATCCCACTCAACTGCCACCACTTCTCACGCGGCAGACTTAAGAGCCTCGGTGAGCCGCCGCAGGTGTTGCCTCCGTCCCCAGCTCAGCGCGCACCAGGCATCCCAGGCGCGAGCCCCGAGAGACGCTCCAGACCCCTGCTGCTCCTTTACCTTCGGCCAGCCCGGTCGCGCACCTCCCCAGCCTCGCGCTCCCACCTATGGCGCTCTTCTGTTCGCTAGCCGACTTCTGCCGCTTGTTTATGTGCTCTGTCCGTCCCCCAGCTGTGTTCAGTGCCTCAGCGGTGACTAGGTCCGGGTAGCCATCGTGGCCATCATTCTGGTCTTGCTCTCGTGGTGCAGCCTCGTCTTGCCGGCCCTGCCGCACTCCAATCCACCGGTCTGTCAAGCCTAATGGTCTATTTCTGTAATAATTTTAGGAACCTCGCTGCTCCATTTCCATCAGTCGTGTCAAGGAGCCGGGGAAATCTGTTCTCGCATCGCGGCCGCCATTTTGATTAGTTCGTCGCAGCTCTCCGGTCCGCTATCGAGCGTTCCTCTGTAGGTCTCCCAGGTCCTCGCTGCTCCCGATTCAGCGGCCCGGGAGGGGGCATTCCTTCCCCGATCGGTATGAGGAGGTGGGGGGTCCCGGGCACCGTATGTTCAGGATTTATTTCGGCTCGAGCACGGAGCCCTTCGTTCAAGCAGCCACCATTGCTGGCTGCTAGCCACGCCCCTCAAGACCATTCTTCCATGCCGACAGAGAAGGTGGGACCGATGCTTTACACAACCTTGCAATGTCCCTTTTAGCCAATATCAGCCCCAACAATAACAAATGTCTTTTATGCATATTGCCCCCAACACCCTCCATGATGTGTAGGATTACCAATCTCGGTGAAGAGGGGAGCTCCCACCCCAACACCTCTGCACGACAAGCCAGAACCCCTCGCCAGAATCTCGTGAGTACTGCACAATGCCACATCGTGTGTATGAGGGATCCTTCCTCCCAAACACATCGTAAGCATATCAGGGATGACACTAGACTGGCTGTTCCCATAAGACTCCACCTTCATCTGGTTCCTGTCACTCAGCGCTGGGACGCTCACGGGCAGCCATGTGCTCTACAAATCGGTTAAATAAATAAATAAATAAATAGACCCGCCCTCCACAGCCTTAGTCTGGTGTAGTACACCCAGTGCAAGTATTTAAACTGGATGAGATGCAGCTGCATCAGTATCGCTGCCTCCCGAGGGGAGACCTGGGCCTCCATCCAATCATCCCCATCCAGCGGGCCAAGATCACTCTCCTATGCTTCTCTAAGTTTGTCTAACGTAGTGGAGCTATTTTTCACCAGGGACTGATATATTTTTGAAATGTTGTGATCTTGTAGATCTCTCATAAACACCTTGGCTTCAATAGGGCTAAATTCGGGGAGAGCCTCTAACCCTGCGATGCTAGGAGAAATGGCGTGCCTAAATTGGAGGTATTTATAAAATTGAGTTTTTGCCATCTGATACTCTTGCGGGAAATCTTGGAAGGATTTCAGGACAGAACCTCACATCACATCTCCTAATGAAGAGAATCCTATTTTGTCCCACCCGCGAAATCTAGGTAGAGTAGCCAGTTATGGCAATCGCCCATTGTGGTGGAAGAGGTGTGGCGCAGCGGCCAGGGTGCCTGACTCCTGACCACAGGGTTCACGGTTCGATCTCTGGTTCTGGCGGTAGGTTAGCCCAGCACCATGTGACTCTGGGCAGTAGCTTGCTTAATCTTCCATACGGCCCCCAGCGCCGGGACACCTCCGTCGGAGATAGCTGTGCGCTTTACAAATGCTGGCATTTACATTTTACATTTATTTACATTTACAGTGGGGTTTGCCCAGTTAGCTTGTCCCACCACCCCATCTTACGGAGGGAATGTTTCCACACCTGGAATACCATCCTCGTGGCTGACGGTAGAGAGTTGCACAGGGATGCTGAGTACAGAATGGTATGAAGGGTGGAGTCCCCCATGCATCTTTGCTCCACTGCATACGCGGGGTCCGTCCTATCTCCATACCACCATTCGTTCAGTAGCAGGTGCGTTGCCATATAATACGATTGCTAGAAACAGGACAACCCAGTAGTCCCCAAGGAACTGGGTAACGTAAGTTAAATAGACAAAAAGCTCCTTGAGGAATTATTTCCAATATCTAAATAATTTCTAGTAAGTCTTTTATAAGTACTTAACTTGAAAAGAAAACATAAGAAACATGATATCTCCAATCTTTTATATATATTATTTAGAAAATGATTCTTTTGTCTTATCACAAAATTAAAGAAGTACAAATGCTAGGCAACAAAACAACACTACAATTTTCAGTACACTTTTCTGTAGTGTGATACACCGTTGGTACAGTATGTATTATACAAATATATACATAGGGTGCTCCTGTACATGCAGTCGGCTAATCCATCATTCTTATATATACAAATCCTTTCTTGGATGAGTATGAACCAAACGTGTATGTGCGTCGACGTTTCGGTGTCTACTGTATTATTTCCACCAAGACCATCCTCAGGACTATGTGTTGCACATGATATTAAACAAGTTGTCTTCCAAAGTTTCAATCCACCACCACTTCACAAGGTAGACCGAAAACGCTCCTCCACAATTATTCCACCTGAGTTTCGTTTAGAACCCTTGAGTAGCGCTTAGAAACGGGCAAACATCGGCTCGAGTAGCCTGCAAACCATCTAATTTGGGATGCTGTATCAAAGACGCGACCGTTCTACTCCAGTCTCCGTCGGCGTTTGCAAACAAACGCCGACGGAGACTGTAGTAGACAGTCTGTACTCTACTACAGTGAGTAGTGGCTTTGCATAGCAGTGACGCAGTGCAAACATAAAGCATGTGAACCCCAACTCCCCCGCCCCCTCCACCTTCAAAACTGCTGAAGTATCTGTCACAGCGGAGGTGACTTGCAGACCCCAACGGGAGTCCCCGCCAATGGATCCCCAATAGCCAGCCTATAGTCCCTTCGACAAATGAAGTCTGACAAAGGTACTAGCCCCCCCTTGTGCTTCATCGGTCTAAACATTTGGCACCAACAGCCCCTGCCCGGGGGAGTCCCAAGGCGACTATGAGGCCGAAACCCCCTGTTGGGGCATCTATGTAGATCTGTTAGGATCACTAGAGGATTAAGATCGACATCTGGACCTTGACCTTCTGTTTCCTTTGACTTTGGGCTTGGGTGGTTTATAGACAACATTGCTGGATGATGAATCTGATTCCATCCTGGGCGTCGTGTGCGGCCGAACCTTCACTGTCTCGTCTGTCCAGTTGAAGACATCCTCGGGTGACCCAAAGAAGAGCGTACGTGATTGGTACACCACCCTCAGTCTGGCGGGGTATAGCAAGGCGTATGGGAGTTTCAGATCGTGAAGACGGTCTTGACTGCCAGGAATGATTGTCGCTTCTGCTGGACTAGCCACATACAATCAGGAAACACAAGGATGCGGGCATTGTCGTAGATCAGGGGCTCTTTAGCTCTGGCTTGCTTCAGGATCGTGTCTCTGTCATAATAATTTAAGATCTTGGCAATGACAGGCTTCAGTCTGGCTCCTGGAGGCGACTTCTGCGTCAAGGCTCTGTGCGCCCTTTCAACAACGAAACAACGAGACAACGATTCCGGGGTAAACCAGCTTGTGAACCCCTTAGTCAGGAACGGTTCCATGTCCCCCCTTCACATCCTTCAGGGAATCCTACAAAGCGCAGATTGTTTCTCCTGGCCATGCCCTCTGTATCTTCCACCCGTGATGCCAGGCCTCTGGTGACTGTCTCCAACGAAGTAACTTTTTTCTGTAAGGTAGTGACCGAGTTTTCCACTTCTGAAATCCTTGTCTCAGTCTCAGTGATACGCTTCACCGCGTTTCGTAGATCTTGCCTGATAAGCATGACGTCGGAGCCCACCTCCCCTTTCTTCGCATCCAAGGCGTCCCAAGACTGCGTGATGGCCTCCATGAGAGCTGCATTGTGCTGCATGCCCCCAGTTGCGCCCCCTTGTTTGGATGCCGAGGCCCCTGCTCCGGTGTAGCGATCCAATGTGCTTTGCTTAGCGGACCCTCCCGCCGTTTTGTCTTTTGTCATGTTGCCCTTCTGGACATGCTCCCGCTAGATGGCCGCTCCACAACCCCTAATCTGAGCTCACCAGACGGCCAACGCTTGTATATCCTGTGGCGTGTGGAGTTTCGCTTATTGCCTGTTCTGCAGGCAAAATTTGTCCCTGCACGACACCTCCAGGATGTCAGGGCTCGGGCGGAGACCTCCTGCCCACAAGCCGCACGAGTGCTAACCCGGCCGCTTTCGCAGATAGTCGTGGTTCTTCCGATGTATGCATAATTGGCCTCACCAAGCGAAGGCTCTGTTCAATATCCGGATCCCGCAACCTCCAGTGAGCCAATGTCCAACTCCACTTCGTGTTAAAGTCTGCAGCCCCCCTTGCGCATCATCCAAAACAATGCCACACAGGGCCCCCCTCCACCGAGCAGGTCTACAGCCTCGAGGGGCCAAACCGCTGCATGTCTGGGGGAGTCGACCTGTGTGTCAGTACAGGCATCTGCGGGAGCACTGCGCAGGCTTTGGGAGTTCACCGCCGCCAGCCCTGGTTCCGTCTATCCAGGGGCCAGCTCAGATCCGTAGGGTTCCTACTGACCACCCCGCGCACAGCCCGATCCAGCCGTTGGGATAAAAGAGAGGAAGGGAGGGGAAGGGGAGAATGAGGATTGCTCACCGGGCCGCCGCTGAGGTCCTCTCAGCCGCTCGTGTACTCCCTCCGCTGCCGCTGTCGCCCGGAGACGACCACCAGGAGTCTACACGATCCCAAAGCAGCCCTTCTTCATACTGAGCACTCCAGTGCTACAGCGCTCGTCGGTCTCGACTAACTGCTGCCCAGGAGGCCCGCCTCGTAGCTGCCCGCAAAGCCGAAAGGTCTGTACCGCTGGCGCCACCAAATCCACTGCAGTCCCAGCTCACTTGTGCACCCAGGGTACCCTTTTTGTGCTTGCCAAACATCAAGCAGGCCACCCATATCAGGTGTAGTTCAAAGTAGCATAGCAGAGCATGATGAGTTTAGTCTACAGAATGGGCTTTTACTAGGGCATAGTGCAGTGTGTTTCCCATCAATTAGGCATAGGAGTGGCATGATACAGTATGATTTGTTACATAATTACCAAGAATAGTGGAACACAAGAAGTTTCGTTTTGGTATATTGTTACAGTTTCTGTGAAGTACATGTATCTGGCCTACTTCTAGAAAATTTTAATTCATTCAGTGTGGTAACCAGGATACACATGTTGTGGGGATTCATCCTTTGACCAACATGTTCTGCCGCTAAATGCTTTCAAATGTGTTCAATACCAAAGAGATGATATATCTTCACATCATGATGTCTGATCTGAACCATGACGGTCTCTAATCTGCTAGATCAAGGGGATATCCTTCTTCCTTCCTACGACTCAAATTAATAAGTAGACCTTAATTGCCCTTCTGAATATATTTTTATGTTATAGTCTACCTATCTTTGCATCAAATTTCATCCTGTCAAACCCAAACATCAAATGAAACCAGACCTATTTTGGAGATGTGTGTAGCTGCAGTATTTGGGCCTAAGCTCTGCCATCACCTAGGGAAACCTACCAAACCTAGACATTAATGAAAAAAACACAACCGGAAGAGCCCAGGTTGATGTAACTTGCATGAATCCCACTATGTTTTTTTATCCAGAATGTCCTGCAAATCTTAAACTTTGGCTAAAGTCACATATTCTCCTCAAATTACAGTGAGGAAAAGTTTCGGAATCAGTTGGGAGTAACAAGAATTCTATCACCAAGGTTTTCCACACATCTTCTGATATAAACACTACCTCGTTTGTATGACTGGGCCTACCCACAGGAACAGATGAAAACTGTGACCATATGATGTCAAATTGGTCTTCGATTGGTCACTGATTTGGGCCATTCTTGCCTTAGGCTCCCTGAATTTCGGCTGAGCCAGGACCTGAATAGGGTGGCCATCACCATGGCAAGTGAGAGAAAATGAAAGATCAAAAACAATGCCTGCAGCAGTGTCATGGATGATGCCATCAGCGAGTAGTGTTGTTTAACCCTAAAAGAACAAAACAAATACTATCTTTTTGAGGAGAGAGAGAGAGAGAGAATTAGTAGACACTGAAAAATGAAATTTAAAAAACCTTAGAAATTCACTGAAAAAAACAAAGGTTACGGGGAAGTTATAGTAACTTTGCATCAGTTAAATATGGAAATGCCCGATGCAAAGTACAAAGCAACTGCGGGGCTGATAAGGAACAATCTATCTGACCTTGTGGAGTATTGCCTAGTTACGGCTTGCAGCCTTGCCTCAATTACATGTTAGGATCCTCAGTAAAATTGTAAAGTTAGAAGGCACACTTCAAGAGTGGGGAAAAGGTGCCAAAGTGTTCATGACGAGGACACAACTTTAGTGACAATAATTTACCTGGTTTGTCCTGCTCGAGGCTTTTTGTGTCACGTGTGAACCTACAGCAAAACTTCAGATCAAACTAACCAACCTTCAAAAACCCTACAGAGGACTATTGACTTTAAACAAGTTGAAATAGTGTGATGTTAAAACATTTTGGACAAGTAATCAACCCTTTCTCCTACTCTCTCCATTGCTTGCCACATGTGAAAGCTATCTCAATCTAGGTCTTTTATAAATCTTGTCATTCTCACCACGTGGTAAATTGCGGCTGGTGAGTAGTACCCCACAGAGAAGAAAGCTGCTGAGCAGAACTTCGCCCTTGAGGATGCTGTTGAGGAGAAACCTTTCTAACGCCCCTGTGCAATCAATACCATTTGCATAGCGCTGGAAGATAGCTCGCTCCAGCCTATGGCATTTCTACAACATCTTTCCCTTTCAGTTCTCTGTCTCCTTATCCTCTCTCTGCTCCAGTTGTTCCCAGTGTTTCCTTGCCTGTGCTAGTTCCCCTCACCTCCTTCTTTTCCTTCCCAATTGTGTTCGACAACTGTGTGTAGCATTTGTGTTAAATACCTGTACTTGTTTCCTGATTTCGGTTCCCTGTTGCACCACTAAACCTTCCACTGCCATAACGTCCTTACTAGTCTACAATTTTTCTTCTCACCTGTGGCCGTCTTCAATTACCACTTTCATCCTTATCTAGAATTCCTAAGTTTAAAACTCCCACTTTACAAAACACAGTTGCTCACCATTACATTCAAAGTTCCATCAGAACTATCCATGAAGTTCATTCTTTACTGAATACTTCGCTGCCATCAAGACCATGTCTTGCTTGAAGAATTCTTGTGCAAAGACGTGGCTTCAGTCAAATTGGGCCTTACGTTATTCTTTAAAAACCCCAGAGATACTTGTATCCCTTGTTTGAAGGTAGTTGTTTCACATCTGTACTTGACCTTGGCAGAGTCAAACGAACAGTCTGTAAAAGGCCTTACTCCATTGCCTGTCGGAGTGGGCCTAAATCCCGGTCAACCACAAAAGCGGTTTGATAATTTTACAACTCCTGTTCCCTAAATCTTATGTTTATAATTGCAAAGTAATTGTATACATTAAATAACAATCTCATTACTTAAACTGGTTTGGGTTCTAACTTATTGAATACTTAACAACTGTGATTTTGTTTTGGTGTTGCTGTTACGTACCACATAGACCTTTCCCTGAGGAAGGCCTTGCACTTTGTGCCACGTTACCATCTTTAAGCTGGATATTCTTCACGAAAAACTAGATGACTCAGTCGGAACTCATTTCCACAATTTAACAACACAGTTTCCTCTTTGTATATGGCGTTCTGTAAAACCACAGAATATACAGAACTCCAACACAGATACATCTCTCCCATTGGCTGTAACATAAGCTTTATGTGTAAGCATTTATATAACATTTTTCCACCCTTTCTAATGCCCACATTCTTTTAGGTTGGCAAATAAAAAGCCACTCCATTTGCTATGTATGGTTGCTAAAGTATCATGTCTTTAGAGCTGTCATTCTAGAAAGAATTTTTGTGGGGTGCATGAGGTTCTGGGTTGTGCTCCAAACCCATTTGTGGCAAACCTACAGCTATGTTCAGACACAGCATGTACTGGAGAGATGTGTGGTGAAACAAAGTTTTACTTTTGTATATACTCTACCATGTTCACCTTATCAAATTGACTATTTATTAGTAACTGGGTAAGTTTGTCCATCCTCATCCCTCCAGGTGAGGCGCAAGCCAAGCAATAAAGGTAAACATCACAGTACTGGCCCTATCAGGTTCACCCCAAAGAGGTTAGCCACTGTGTTACATGGGGATATGGGGATGGCACCCCCTAAGGATAGCTACGGTTCACCCAGAAAAACGGATGGTGAACCTCAAGGGTAACCACAGACATCACCATAGTGGCTTTCTGAGGGTTCACCCAGAAGTGGAAATGGCAAAGCATAAGTAAAGCAACAGCAACGAGTTCACCCAAAAGTGGAGATGGTGCAGTTCAATGATAACCACAAACACAACTGTAATTATTATATGTGGTACACTCAGAAGTAGAGATGTTGCAATGGAAGGAAAACAACAGGCACCACAGTAGTGAGTCAAAGGGACTCAACCCCAAAAGCAGAGATGGAGAAATTAAAGGATAACCCACAGAGAGCTAAGTAGTCAGTCAGTGGGGTTCACCCAGAAATAGAAGTTACACAACACAAGGATAAACCAGAAAATAAGAAATACCACCGTAGTTGGGTCAATGATCTTAACTCAGAAACTGAGATGGCAAAACCCAGGGATGCTAGGACTATTTTGCCCTCAATTCTACTGTACTATCAGAGGTAGCAATAATCCATGTTATTTGATCTTCTACATGCTGGTTATCCTCTCTCAAACTTTTACTAGTCCTTGTGTTTATGAAACCTCCCACAAAAAAATAACTATATTAATGGTTTCAGAAACCTATATAGGTTATTGAAATATATTTTCTTGTAATGGTGGCATGCAGGGATTCCTGTTTACAATATTAGGCTTTTATCATATATATGCTTCAGTGTGTTTGTAATAGCTGTAAAGCTGTGGCTACAGTATTGCTACTTTACTTCACACACTGGAGAGTCTGCCCCCAAGAAAATGAAAACACCTTTCTCCACCCTCAAGCCCCTAAGCATCACACAGCATAACAATGAACCAACCCATATCCAAAGTGACGGTGTCGATATTTACCTAAGAACCAGTCCAATGATCACATGGAACTCAATAAAAATTACTGTATAGGACAACAATTGCTAACCAAACTAGAAAAACAATACTCACTGATCCTGAAGGATTTGTCCAAGTCAAATCTCCATCATCTCATCCAACGTGCAACCACAACCCAGCCCATAACATAGGTAACACCCTCCTCAGTTCTCGCGAAACCACTTTGAAGACCAACATAGAAACAAAAAGCCCAGAATACAGAAGCCACAAAACCATCATGTCCTGTAATTCACAAATTCTCATCACAGACACCAAATAATCTAGAAAATAAGAAAGGAAATGGAGCAAAACCAGATTTTGAGACAACTTAACCCATTTAGAGGAAATCCATCTGATGCTCGCATCGCTTACCTCACCCAACGTTGCTGGGGAAGAGCTTCTCCAGCAGCCTGAGGCTTTTTGTCAGTGAATGACATTAAGTACACGTGGCACTGACATCACCATAGGAAGGGAAAGTTAAGAGAGTCATTTGGTTCTTTTTACTTTCACTGGTGCGTTCAGTGCTTGGTGGCACAGCTCAGAGCACCAATCACAACACAAGCGATTCCAGACTTTCCAATGATGCTTCTGCCTAGTGGATCCCTGCTTGTGGATTGTCACACGAAGGCCATCAATGAGCAGGGATCCACCCTCTTTCAACCATGGAGTCTGAAAGGTGGGGAAAGCCGCCACTCCCTGGCACGGGCAATTGCTCCCTCATCTACCAAGGACCCATTCAGTCTTTCTGCCTTCATGGCAGTAATTAGGGGCTTTCCCACCTTATGGAGCAAAAATCCTACAAGACCCCAGGATTGATTTTATTATGAAAGAAAGGGTAGGGACTAGCCAGGTCAGACCATCATGCCATACCCCTACACCCAAAAGGCGAACACAATATCTAACCCCGAGGGGACAGCTTGTGGGAAATTTCCCCCAATACACCCTCCCCAGGCAGGGGTCAGAAACCATATTAGAAGATATATATATATATATATATATATATATATACATGCTCCCAGTCCCACTGGTATGTCGGGGCACTCGTGGGTGGGTGCAGTCTGCGGTAGTGGGTTCCCGCAAATATATCCAGCTCCAATTCCTCGTAGTTTGAAAGGAAACAGCACTCATACACGAACTGATGCTTACACTCGTGTTTATTCAAACAGAGTAAACAGACACGTTTCGGCTTCAAGCCTTCGGACACCGAGGAAGGCTTGAAGCCGAAAGCTCGTCTGTTTACTCTGTTTGAATAAACACGAGTGTAAGCATCAGTTCGTGTACGAGTGCTGTTTCCTTTCAAACTACGAGGAATTGGAGCTGGATTTATATATATACTGTATTCGTTCAATGTCGTATACCCACAATCACTGGCTGCCATCTTAGCACCTGTTCCGTTGGTACAAATCCACCCATAAATATTTCTTTTTTCAGTTTTAAAAGGTTCTTGAGTTCACAGATGAACAAGTGCTGCGTTGTTAGCACATGACGGGAAACACAAAAATAGCCTATTTTGTACTTGCGCTTTGGCAGAATCCAGTCAGTCTTCTGTAAAATGGTTACATCCGCCCTCCCAGACGGTACAACCTGAACAGTTCTGTTGTCCCGTGCCACTGCCACTAGCTCCATATTGTAGCACATCCCAGCAGGGTAAAGTCTGTATGACCGTCCCATCAAAGAAATCGATGACAACTACGTGGTTGACTGAGTAGTGCTGTCATTAGGAACGTGGTGGTTCTGGCAGAGTAAAATAAACGCTCCATGGTTCACCTTGACTGCTGAACTCTGGACGGGTGCTGTAGCCGTACAATGTGAAGGGTGAATCACAGCTACAGCCCGAACTGCTGTACGGAATTACAACAAATTTGGCAAAAAGGTGGCCCTTGGTTCAGAGTCGTGCCTTTTGGCTAAATAATGTAAATCCGTTCAGTAGTTCCTGAGAAAATCAAAAGTAAAATCATAGTGATATCTATGGCCGCGCAGGATCGTCGCACCCTGCCGAGCACGAGCTGTATGCTAATTGGCTGTCAACACTCCAAACCAGGAAGTGTTGGCAGCCATCTTGTGCCTCGGTAGAACAGAGGCACAAGAAAGCAGAACAAAAAAATCACAAAACGCAAAAAGGGGGCACAGTAGAAACACCCTGACCCCCTAGGCCTGCTCAGGGGGTCCCACAAGGAGCCTCAGGGCCAAAAAAAGCATCTATTGTTTTAAAAAAATCGGCGAGATTCATGCACCCGGTGCGATTTCGGCCAAAAAGTTTAAGCACAGGCTCCCACGCTTCGTTATTAATTAGCCCCTGGGGGGGCCAAATACCGGGGGCAATACTTATTATGTAAACAGGGCCCGCCACCCCCGGGGCTTCTTTGAATTAGGTGGGGAGCTCACAGGCCCCCCAGCCAAGGGGACAGCCACCCCCGGGGTTGATTTATATTAGGTGGGGGCGCTCAGGCCCCCCCAGCCCCGGGGACCGCCACCCCCGGGGCTTTCAGAAAAGAACGGCAGGGGCTCACGGCCCCCCCGCAGCCCCGGGGACCGCCACCCCGAGGCTCGATTTAGTTTTGATTGCGAGGGGGCACACTGGATTGAGGGGGGGGCACACTGCCCCCCCCCCCCCCTGCAGACCAGGGGACTGCCACCCCCCCCCCCCCCCGGGCTTTAAAAATAATATATCCTGTGTGGGGGGGCTCAAGCCTGCTCTCTCTTTGAAAATACAAACCAAATTGCTTTTCCACACGGGGAACTGCATCTTAGCAGCTCCATTTGTGGAAAAGTAATGTCGGCTCCCGAAGGACGCGGGGAGCAGACTGGGACGGTGGGGGGATTGGGGACCCCCATACAGTGCCCAACAGAGAGGGCCAGCCCCGGGGGATGGGGTCCCCGGGGCTACAACTGGCTCAGGAGGGGGGGACACGTGCCCCCCCCCCCAAAATTTAAATAAAAAACGAAGGACAGGCCCCGGGGGGTGGGGTCGCCGGGGCCGATTAAGGCCTTGGGAGGGGGGCCACGCAGCCCCTTCCCAATTTTTGATTTTAAAAAAATTGGGGGGCAGGCCCTGGGGGATGGGGTTTCCAGGGCCAAAAAATTAGGAAAATAAGGGGGGCCACACAGCCCCACTTCTTAAAACAAAAAAAAAACAAAAAAGACAGGCATTGCGCCGGATGTCACGCCCCCTTCTTGCAGTGCAGAGGGGGAACACATTCCTCTTGAATACTGGGGGACCCTGGGGGCCCAACTAGCCCACCAGGAACCTCCAGTATGCGCCAGGGGGCTGCGTTGCAGAGAGGTGTTCTGAGGCCACGCCCCTTTTTACACCTCTCTGCAACGCAGCTCTGTGGCGCTTACTGGAGGTAGCTGGCGGTCTAGTTGCACCCCAGGGACCTTCATTATTCAAGGAGAGTTAATCCCCCAACTTAAAACGCGCCACGGGGCGTGTTTGCACAGGGGTGAAGGGAGGGGGCGGGGCCTGAGTTCACATGTGTGCAAACACACCACGTGGCGCGGTTTAAGTTGGGGAATTAATTCCTCGTCAATCCTGAGGGTCCCTGGGGGCCAACTAGCCCACCAGGTACCTCCAGTAAGCGCCACGGAGCTGCATTGCAGAGTGTTGTGAAAAGGGGCGTGGCCTCTGAACACCTCTCTGCAACGCAGCCCTCTGGCGCATGGGCTAGTTGGCCCCAAGGGACCCACAGGATTGAGGAGAATTAATTCTCTAACTGGCGAGTTTTAAGTTGGGGAATTAATTCTCTTTCAATACTGAGGGTCCCTGCGCGCCAGTATGCGCCAGGGAGCTACGTTGCAGACAGATATTCAGAGGCCACACCCTTTTTCACACCTCTCTGCAACGCAGCTCTGTGGCACTTATTGGAGGTACCTAGTGGGCTAGTTTGACCCTAGGGAGCCTCGGGATTCAAGGGGATTTAATCTCCCAACTTAGAACGGCCACAGGGCGCGTTTACACAGTGGTGAAGGGAGTGGACGGGGCCTGAGGTGATGTGTGCAAACAAGCCCTGTGACGCGTTTTAAGTGGGGGGGGAAAATTCCCCTTCAATCCTGAGGGACCCTGCGGGCCAACTAGCCCACCCGGTGCTTCCAGTAAGCGCCACTGCGCTGCGTTGCAGAGAGGTGGTGCAGGCCGTGCCCCTTTTTACACCTCTCTGCAATTGCGCTTAATGGAGATACCTAGTTGGCTAATTTGCCCCTAAGGACCCTCGGGATTTAAGGGGACTTAATCTCCCAACTTAAAACGGCCACAGGGCGTATTTACACAGTGTGGAAGGGAGGGGACGGGGCATGAGGGGACGTGTGCAAACACGCCCTATGGCACGTTTTAAGTTGGGGAAATCATTCCCCTTCAATCCTGAAGGCCCTGGGGGCTAACTAGCCCACCAGGTGCTTCCAGTATGCGCCACTGTGCTGCGTTGCAGTGAGGTGGTCCAGGCCGTGCCACTTTTTACACCTCTCTGCAATGCAGCTCTGTAGCACTTACTGGAGGTACCTAGTGGGATAGTTCAAGTTCAAAGCCCCCTTTCTTGACCATTCATGCTGAAAGAATGGTTCTCAGGACCAGGGCTGCTTTTCTGCCTAAGGTGGTAACTCCTTTTCATCTGGGGCAGAGCGGCAACTTGGGCCTCCCTCCACACTTTTGCGTAGCATTACTGCTTAGATTCCGAAGTGAGGAGGGATGGCCATTTTTCTTGTTCTGTTCTTCAGGATTTTCTGGTATAGAAGAGTGGACACCCTCCTCCGGGAGCGGGGACTGCTGTGGGATTCTATTCACAAGGTGAGGAATCCACTGGCACATGTATCCATCAGAAGAACAAGTTACTTACCTTCTGTAACGTTTTTTCTGGTGGATACAGTATCTGCCTGTGGATTCCTCACTGACCCACCTTCCTCCCCGTTGTCCACTCTTCTATACCTGATAAGTGTGTATTTGGAATTTTCAATGGAAATGTTTAATTGTTCTTGCTTATTGCATAGATTTCACACTGTGTGTTGGTTTGAATACTGTGTCCTATGTATACTGTGCCTATTTATGTTGAGCTTGAAGCTCACTTACCCTCCTTGCCGAGGTAATTGCTACAAGAAAAACAGTCTTAAAAGACAGAAGTCTCATGGGACACTAGTGTAAAGGTTCAAAAGGTGAACCCATCAAATAGATTAAAACAAGATTCAAGTCCTATTGAGGCACAATAAATGGAGTAGGAGGGAATTTGTTGGTAAGACCTTTTATGAAACATAACACAATAGGTGACTTAAACAATGACGGTTGGTCGGGCAAACAAAGGAATGCTGACAAGGCCAATAAATAACCATTTACAGTCATAGCAGCAAAACCCTGATGGGCCAAAGAAAGAGCAAACTGAAGTATTTTGGACAAACGAGCCCTTAATGGGTCAATAGATTTCTCTCCACACCACGAAACAAATTTAGACCATCTATAAGAATAAATTGACTTGGTGGAAAGACACCTGGCTGAAAGATTAACATCCACCACATCAGGCGGGAGAGAAAAATAATTCAGGTTGCCCCGTTTAATCTCCAGGCATGAAGGTGCAAGCTCTGGAGGTGGGGGTGTAGAACCTGCCCCTCCATCTGAGAGAGGAGGTCTGCCCTGAGAGGGAGACGGAGCAGCGGGCAGGAGGAAAGGTGGAGAAGATCTGTGTACCACACCCTTCTTGGCCATTCTGGGGCGATCAATATAACTTGGGCCCGATCTTGGCGAATCTTCCTCAGAACCCGAGGAATCAAGGGTATGGGAGTAAACGCGTAAAGGAGTTGTGAGCCCAAACTCAACTGAAACGCGTCCTCCAAAGCTCCCTGCACCGAATACTGGAGACTGCAAAATGACGGGCAGTGAGCATTCTCACCAGTAGCAAACAGGTCCACCTGAGGAGTTCCCCACGTCCGGAAGACGAACCGAAATACCTCTGGATGAAGCCTCCACTCGTGGTCGGCCGAGAACTGCAGACTGAGATGTTCTGCATGCACTTTCAAAAATCCGGCCAGATGATTGGCCATCAGACAAATCTGGTGGTCCTCAACCCAGGACCAGAGACGCAGAGCCTCTCTGCAGAGACACTGCGACCCCACTCCTCCTTGTTTATTGACATACCACATCGCGTTAGTGTTGTCCGTTAGGACTTGAACTGACCGACCGCGAAGGGAAGGAAGGAAGGAAGGCCTTGAGCGCCAAACGTATCACCCGTAACTCTAGAAGGTTGATGTGAAGCAACCTTTCCTCTGGAGACCAAAGACCCTTGACCTGCAGATCCCCAGATGAGCACTCCACCCTAGGGAGGATGCATCCTTTATCACTGTGGAAACCGATGGAGGGAGATGGAAGGGCTTTCCTTGAGACAGATTGTCCTCCACGCTCCACCAAGACAGATCCACTGCAGCTTCTCTGGAGATCCTCACTGACTCCCTGAGATCTCCGTTGTGCTGATACCACTGCCTGCAGAGGCATCACTGGAGCGCCCCCATGTGCCAGCGTGCATGGTTGACCAACAGAATGCAGGAAGCAAACAGACCAAGCAGGCGAAGGATCTTCAGGACTGGAACGACCGCTCCATTGTAAAACAAGGGAATCATTTCCTGAATGTCGAGAATCCTTTGAGGTGGAGGGAATGCTCGACAAATAGTATTGATCAGTACTGCCCCTATGAACAGGTTGCGCTGTGAGGGCACCAGGTGATATTTGGGTACATTTATCGAAAACCCCAATTTGTACAACAGCTGGGTTGTCACCTGCAAGTAAATGTAAATGTAAATGTGCTGGACTTGTAAAGCGCACAGCTGCCCGTAAGCGTCCCGGCGCTTGCTTAGGGAACCCATCCTGGTATTCCCCTGTGAGAAACCACAGCAGGGTGTCCACAAGGTAAAAGCCAGGCATCCCGCCGCGAGGGGCCGTAGTGGAGATTAAGCAAGCTATTGCCCAGAGTCGCAGAGTGTGACCCCGTGAGTTGAGTAGGCACCAGAGCGAGAATTGTCGAGTCTGTGGAATTTTGAGCCCGAGACCCGCCGAGGCGGGGAATCTAACCCCGGTCCAAGGTCGATCTCAGCTTCCGGGTCTGCCGCCTCTAACCACTGAGCCACGCTTCTCCACTGCAAGTGATGAAGCACCCTCTCTGGAGACTCTGCCTTGATCAGCCCGTTGTCCAGATAGGGAAAAACTGGAATCCCCGATCTTCTGAGATGGGCTGCCACCACTGCCATCACCTTGGTGAAGACTCGAGGTGCAGTAGTCAGTCCAAATGGGAGAACCGCAAACTGATAATGTTGCGATCCCACCGTGAAACGCAGATATTTCCTGTGGGACTTCAGGATGGGGATGTGAAAATGCGCATCCTCCAAGTCGATCGACACCATCCAGTATTCTTCCAGCAGGACATGAAGAACCTGCGCAAGGGTAAGCATCTTGAACTTCTCTTGTTTCAGATAAAGATTCAAGATCCTGAGATCCAGGATTGGACGTAACCTGCCATCCTTCTTGGGAATCAGGAAATACCGGGAGTAGCATCCCTGACCCCTTTCCTGCTCTGGAACCACCTCTATCGAACCCTTTTACGTTAGCAAGGTCAGAACTTCCTCTCGTAAGAGATGGAGATGTTCTTCCGAGCAAGACCCTTGACAAGGAGGGTAATTTGGAGGGAATTCCTGAAAGGGAAGAGCATACCCATTTTCTACAAGATTGAGAACCCATAGGTCTGTAGTAACCGGTTCCCAATCTAGCAGAAAATGAGTAAGCCGACCCCCTACAGGACCAACATGATCCGGAATGGGGAATCTAGGGCTGCTTTGCTGCGGTGATAGCAGTGGAGGTAGAGGATTAAGAGGAGGAGGAGGGCTGGCGGCCTCGGGGACGACCTCTACTCTTTCCTCTTTACAACATGTATAGAGAGTTCTGTTGTTGTTGTTGCTGCTGACGAGGCTGGCCAAAGAATGAAAGGATGTCTTCCCAAATCCTCTGTATCTACGAAAGGAACCTCTAGATTGCGCTTGCAAGCCAAGTGATTCAGCTGTCGCCTTGCTTTCTTTAAACCTCTTGAGGGCAGCGTCAGCCTTTTTACCAAAGAGTCCTGAACCATCAAATGGTAAATCCATCAGAGTAGCCTGCACATCTGTTGAAAAGTTTGTTGACTTCAACATCGCGCCCCTTCTAGTAGCCACTGCAGAACCCATAATCCTTGCCACCGAGCCAGCCGTGTCCAAGCCACTTTGAATGACTGGATGGGCAGCAGCCTGGGTATCGTTCAAAACCTCCTGAAAGTTTTTCCTATCTTCCTCATTCAGTTTAGGCAGCAACTGTTTAGATGAATCCATCAAAGCAGGTAGCATTCGGTGATAGATGAATCCATCAAAGCAGGTAGCATTCGTAGATTTCAACGCCATGCTTGCCGAGGAAAATACTTTCTTGGAAGACTGGTCAATTCCTTTAGATTCCCTGTCAGCTGGTACTTGAGGGAAATCCCCGAAAGATGTTTTCGAGCATGCAGCCTGAACCACTAGGCTCTCAGGTGACGGATGAGAAGATAAAAACTCCGGATCGCTAGGAGCCACTCTATATCTTCGTGCAATAGACCTTGAAACTGAGGGCGCAGATTTAGGTTTTCGCCAGACCTCTAAAATAGGTTTGAGAATTGCCTCATTGGAAGGCAAGAGAGGCTCAACAACTGAAGAAGGTGAATGGAGAACCTCCGTTAACAAATTTGACTTGAACTCAGTGGTAGGGAGTTGATTGCCTAACAATTCAGCCGCTTTTCTTATAACCACATGATATGGGGCTACATCTTTTGATGGTGCTTCGGAATCAGGTGAAAACTACCATTCAGGTGAAATGTACAGGCCACTGGCCTCCCTAAATTCAGCAAAATAGTCTTCTGAATCAAGCAGCTCACCTTCTTCAACTTCCTCACGATAACGCTCCTCTTCTAAAACCCTCTGGGCCTCTCTCCTGGAGTGAATCCTTAAACAGATGTCGATGGATCCATAACAGACTCCGTCGGATTCGGGGCCAGCGTCGTGCACTGATCCGACGGCACCGCTTGCGCCGAACGAGGCCGAACAGACAGTGCCAGTGAAGATGCAACCGGTGGCAGAGCCCTCGGCGCCGGGAAACTCCAAGACGGAGCCGCCGGGAGGAACGGCATGAAGGAGTAAAGAGGAACCCCCAAATTAAAGGCTAATGGACCCATGGGACCCGCAGGCGCACCAGAGGGGAACATTGCTCTTGTGAAGACACCATACGTGGCATTAAGGTAATGCAATGGGTCTTGTCCTGGAGCTGGGAATGGAGGGTAAGCTCCTGGTACTGTCCCCGAAGCCAGTGTTCCTGGATTTGGGCCAGCCGGCGTCGACATCGGAACATCTTCTGGTTGCTCCTGTTCTTCCGTGCACAGGATGATCTTCATTCGGATCTGGAGAATGGACCGAAACCGGAGATGGAGCCGGCGTCGGTTATCAACACGGAGAGACTTCGGGTGAAGCTGACTTCTCTGGAGAGGCTGGATTCGACAATGAAGGAGAGACATGATCCCTTCTGTGATGCCGAGGCGAGGTCGATTTCGGCGCTGATTCTTTTTCAGATCGATACCTTGAGGAATGCTTCTTTTTCTTATGCTTCCTCGGCTTTGTGTGTCCCGACGTCGATTTCGATCCCGATCTGGATTCGGAACGGGAACTTGAACATCGATCTTGATCTTGTCCTACCTGCTTTCTTATCCTTTCTCATCTTGGCCATAAATACCTTCGCTTCTCTTTCTTTCAATGCCTTCGGGTTCATCTTCCTGCAGCATGGACATCCATCGATGTCATGGTCGGAAGACAAGTACCGCACACTATCCTCGTGAGGGTCAGTGATGGACATCTGCTTACCGCACTCCCTGCATGGCTTAAAACCAGACTTCCTCGCAGACATTGTCGAGAGAAACAAGAGAAACAGAAGAAAACAGCAAGAAATACAAAGTTACTACGGAGAGTCCCAAAGAAACCGTTGGCATTGACGGCGCGGAAAAAAGGGAACTGACGTCATCAAGCCGACGAGGCCCTATTATGGATCCAGTGATGTCAGCGGGGTCGCGAGCGGAGTCGTACCCTCTGTGACGTCGTCCATGACCTCACTGGCGTGGAGAGCTACAAAAGTTTCCGATTGGCTGCTGCCCAGGGGAAATTTACAAGGTGAGAAATCCACTGGCAGATGTATCTATCAGAAAGTACCATATTTGAATCCATTGACGCACTAAAACAAGTTTCTATTTCCTAGATCTACACACACATCTAAACACTTAACTATAGATTCACTCATACATGCTGTCAATGATCAATAGAACACTATCAAATATACTTATACACCTATATATTACACATCAGCACACTTCCTATTCACTTATGCAGTCATCCTACTCACTTATGCAAACAATGGATCATTCTTACATTTACTCAGCTACACACTTATACAAACACCACTTCATTCATTCATATAACTCATACTTAGTGTATTATAAAATCACTATTACAAGTATACAGTTATCCATACAGTCACTCATACAATCACTGAGTCTTATGTATACTTATTTACATACAACTACTGTCACATACACTGCCTTTTAGTTTTCTAGGTTGTTGGTCATGTACCATTGAGAGATATATTTGCTCATCACCACACCCATAAATATATTCACTCACCCAAACAACTGTTATAACATGTAGTGTTAACCTCATATATTTCTACTGAATCAACTATTCACACATCTTTGAGCAGTCACACCCCCCCCACCGAACCACACACACATTCACTCTCCCATACAAATACTCCGTTAACTAATCAATAACTAATATAGACTTTCCCATAGCTAGTAACCAACTGGTGCAGCAGTTTACCTAACAACTGACAAAGTGATACAGATATTCACACAGTTTAGTCACTATCCAATATATTTAGTGAGACACTATAAATTAGTCAAATAAACAGTCAATCACACTGCTACTGAATCCTCCATCCAGGTATTTATATTTATATATCCACTCATTCTTTAATGCAGATTGCTATATATATATATATAGTTCTCTGGAGAGAGATTACACAGAGGCCGCTCAACAAAGCGTTAAACGCTTTAAATTTCGCGGCTACTCTGTACCTACCCTCCATCAAGCTGAGAAAAAGGCAGAGAAAGTCAACAGAGATACCCTCTTACAGGACAAGAAGGTAGGCAGCTCAAAAGGAGGAAGTGGTATCATTAGACTTATCACTAACTACTCAGTGGCAGCTAACAAGGTTAGAGCCATCATGGCCAAGAATTGGGGGATCCTGAAATCCGATAATGTAATCGGAAAGGATCTACAACAACACCCCATGATTACCTTTAGGAGATTAAGATCTTTAAAAGACAGACTAGTCACTAGCCACCTACTGAAGAGCAAATCCAAAGGAGAACTGCAGTCGATGCATGGCTCGTACCCATGCGGGAAATGCAAAGCCTGCAGTAATAGTCGGAGGGTATTGAGCTACCAGGTGCCACACAGGGACTCGAAAATTAAAATCAACAAGTTTATCACTTGTTCAACCACATTTGTGGTATACTGCCTGAAGTGCCCCTGCGGACGGATGTACGTAGGAAGCACTACGAAAGCAGTAAAGTTGAGAATCTTGGAGCACCAACGAGCCATTGCGAATAAAGATGAAAATTATCCAATGGCCCGGCATTTTGCAAGCCACCACAATAGCGACAGGACAAAACTCAGCTTCTTCAGCTTAGACTGCATCCCTCAAGACATTAGGGGTGGAGACTTAAAGAGGCGACTCAGACGTCTGGAGTCTCGATATATTATCGACCTCCAAACGAAGTCACCAGGAGGACTTAACGCAGGGGAGGAGTTACTATCACACCTATGAACACTTGTCCTTGTTTCTGAACCACGCTACTGTCTGTAGTAAACCTTTCTTTTACATTACATAAGGCGTAGTTATCACTTGGCCTACAGAAGAACAAACACCCCCCCCCCCTCACACCCCTTTCCTTTAGTTAGGGTTTATGTTGTGTGGTTTTGTTAACACTGGTATCTGTGTTTATGGCCATCCAGGCCTCAATTGTTACCATAGATTGAATTTATGGGGATTGTGTTATTACAACTGTATACCAATACGAGTACAAGATTAGTTGAGCAATGAATTTTTTCACTGTAGTAGGAATTTGTGTTTAACTAGCCCATCCAGGGCTCAATAAGCTAATAACACGTTAATAGAATGTTTAATAATGTACAGTTTATTTTCATTGCCCAAAAATGTGAAATGCGAATTGTAAATAGCGTTATTTCATCGTTACAAGATGGCGCTTTCATTTGCACTTTTGAACCTTCTTTTGTTTCAATGAATTTTGCCTTATCAATTGCAGCACTGCCGACGCCAGCTGACACTGACGAAGGCAAGTGCTGAAACGCGTCTGATACCATTTTTTTGTGCTAATAAACCGGACTTGGTTTATATCTGCTGCGAGTGCCGTCTTGTTGCTTTCTGCTGCCGGTCCCCGGTCGCAGAGTTGCGGAGCTTTAAATATATATATATATATATATATATATATATATAATATATATATATAATACATATGTAAATAACGAACCAAACCACATTCACTGGATGATGTCATCCGTGATGTCATCAGTGATGTCATTTGAGATGTCATTAATGATGTCATCAGTGATGGCACTGACCATGTCATGAATATTGTAATATGTGACATCATCAGCAGTGGATTGCGGGTACGCGAGGTATAGTTAGCAGAACTAACTATAACGGAGCAATTCTAATGGTTTTGTACGAGTGAAATGTCCAGCTAACTATAACAGCCCTGAAACCTATGTTTATTTCAGTGAAAATATATATATATATACCGAACAACTGTTTGGGTTTTAAGTTGGAGGTGTGGCCCAACATTCTTAAAAAAAATACAAATAAAAAAAAAAAATATATATATATATATATATCATTCTTACAAAAAATACAAATAAAATATATATAATTGACGAAGGCGAAACGCGTCTTGATGTGCTGAGGTTTCCAATAAAGTTGGTTGGAAACCGCCCCAGCGAGTGCTGTTTTCTTTATCAGGAGGAACTGCCTGGTGGAATTTGGTAGCTGTAATATATATATCTATTTAGATTGTGTACAATTGCTGTGTCATGGTTTTTGGACTAATGCTGCTGGTTTAAATATGAGCATATTAATTTGAACTCTTAAACACATATTAGATTTTCAGATTCGACACAAAGTAACGGGCTAGTGCTCGGAATGTACATAGATGAAATTAATTATCGTGTATATACATTATTGTTGTTTTTCTACCAATTTGTGTCTTGTAAATATGCTCTTATATTTATAAAATCTGTACATATGATTTTATTAATTATGTAATCTTATCGAGTAAAAACTAGGTGTTTTATTTAGGCACTCTTGGTTGATTGCACAAACGCAGCGTTTCAATGTAAAGTATTTTTTCCATTTTCATGATACACTCCAATGCACTGTCACTTTAAATGCTCTGCTCACTGTCATGCAGTTTGTCATGTGATCAAGCCTTCTCGGAGGCGAAACGCGTTATGGCGGCAACGTTGGCTTTATCGGATTAAACCACCCTTGCACCAGCACCTTTGGGTCGACTCTTTGTTGCTTTGCATTTGGCATTTTTTGTTCTTTGAGTGACAAGCTTCGTTATATATATATCATTCTTTTTAAGAATGTTGTGAAATGCCCAGTCCTAGGATCGGGCCACACCTCCAACTTAAAACCCAAACAGTTGTTCGGTCTCCTCTGGGGGGATAGATATAGGGATCTACTGCATGCCAGTAGATGGCATTGTTTGGCTCCATGTGGTGTCAGCGGTGCTATCCACATGAGAAGTGACATGTGCTGTGCCTTTATAGGCGCTACCCCTGCACACTGACATCTGTTTCTTTTGGTGACTTTCCATGCCAGGAGTACATAGCCACAAAGAACACTGACTACTGGTGTGGAAAACAAGGGCCCTGAAGAGGGAGAAACCCTGTACCTATAAATACGTTCCCAGAGTGGGAACAATGGGTGGGTTGGTAAGGAATCGGCAGCTAGGTAGACTCCTTACCAGATAAAGAATTACCGGAGGTAAGTAAATTGTTCGACTGATAGAGAATTCTAGCCGCAAATTCTTTACCTTAGAATGGATGCCCAAGTAATACCTCCCTGGTGGTGGATCAGTGAACAGGATTGAAACCAGAAAGTCCTGCAGGACCGAAGAGGCAAAGTGCCCATCCAAACGGACCTGATTGTCCAGGCAGTAGTGTTTGGTAAATGTGTGCAGAGATGCCCACATTGCTGCCTGGCAGATGTTCACAACTGGAACTCTGCAGGCTAACGCAGTGGTTGCAGCCTTAGCTCTAGTGGAATGAGCACGCAAACCCTCATGGGGTTGCTTCTTGGCAAACTTGTATCAAACAAGATGGCCAATGGAAGGTCGTGCCTCAAATAGACTCCGGAACTTGGAATCACTTTCCAGTTAATATCCCTGTATTGGCCAGCCATCGCCATCTTAACTCAGCTGCCATTGTCTCACTTATTGCCTTGCTGCTCCTCGTTCGTCTCCAGCTACAAACCGGTCCCTAGGAACTGTCCTCTAGAAGTGACTGGGCTCCCGACTTGCCTCTTCCGGTATGAAAGAACTGCCCCAATGCTGATTGAACCATTACAAGGAGTCGCACAGTTACAGTCCTCTCACGACACTTGGTCTTGAGAGGTCCTAAGAAGTCTAGGGCCATTCACTAAAGAGGTATGCTGCCAAATGATGTTAAGGAAAAGTCCACCATCTTGCCGATCTCAAATACGGGTTGGAGGGCATGCCTGGATCCGGCGACTGCCACCAGAACTGTAACAATGAGACACTACTTTACGCACTGCTCGTCATGCGGAGAAGGGAATGCACCGAAGTACACACTCTACTGTTTCTGTGAATTTCTTAATAAGTCAATGGAACAAGTGAACATGCAAGTCAGATTCTTCTGTTTATTAGTTACAAACTTCTGTGCATGGCATGAACATTTTCACCACAGAAGCGGCTGATGTGTTTTTTCCGCAGGACTTTAAGGCTAAAATAATGTCCAACTACCAAGCTGATGGACCGTGACCAAAGGCACATTTGCCACGCTTCGCGAGTCCTTCAAATTGGAGACAAAAGTACGCTAGTTATAAAAGAATCATAGCAATAGTGAAAAAGCAACTGCTGCCAATCCGGACAATGTTTGCACATCGTACAGGGGTTGCTGCAAAATTGAATCAGCTACAATACCCAACAGGACAGTGATAAGCCTACCGACATCTGTAACACCGCAATTACATGTCAGACATGCTAGGTACGATTGCTCTGAAGCAGCTAAAAAGAATACCCAGGAGATACTACAAACCCTGGTTCCACTGCAAACTAAACGGGAAAAGACACAAGTTAAGGCTTGGTGAGAAATCATTGAGATCCTCTCCCTCCATCTCACATCTCAAGCACCTAAGGTCAATAAGAAGTTCTGACAACCAACACATCTGAAGTGCAAAAGCAGCATAATTTAGGGCACAACTAGACAATGCTAAAAACTGACCCAAAAAATATTTGAAATCGTCAAATAAACAATTTGCCAATATAACCACCACTCTGTAGATACTGGGTAAATGCCAAGCAGCGATGAGTTCTCCACCTATTTCATTGAAAAACAATGAGGGTTGAATCAGAACTGAAAATCGCCTCTCAGCATCTGCTAAACCAGATCCAGCCCAGTTTTTTGCCAGTGCAACACTTGGTGAGGTCCCCTCATACTGGTTATACTACAAAAGATAATGCTACTTGGAATGTCTTCAAAATCCTGGATGAAGCTTATATACTCACAACAATACCATCAATAAAACCTTCCAACCACTTCAGTGATCCTCTCCCCGCCAAGCTCATCAAAGAGCTTAGATCTTCCATACTCCCTTTATGGTCTAACATTGTCAATGAATCTGTCTTCCAGGGCATGCTTCCTGATTGCTTAAAGATACGACAGGTCACCCAAAAAACAAAAAAAACAAATGCGGACCTGTCCTACCTCAACAATTTTCGTCCATTTACCAACATCTCGACTCCAGCAAACATACTAGAGAAATGCATACAATCAATCAATCATAGCATTTGTAAAGCGCACTACATACCCGTGAGGCGTATGTAGGCGGTAAGCGGGGGGGGGACGCTGCTACTGTTCGAAGAGCCAGGTCTTGAGGAGTCTCCTGAAGGTTAGGAGGTCTTAGGTCTGCTGTAGGCGGATGGGGAGGGTGTTCAACGGCTTGACGGCGAGGTGGGAAAATGATCTGCCGCTGGCGGTCACACTTCGTATGCGGGGGACGGTGCGAGGGCGTGGTCTGCGGAGCGGAGCTCGCGGGTGAGGGTGTAGGGGTTGAGTCGGTGTTGAGGTACGCTGGTCCGGTGTCGTGGAGATCCTTGTGTGCGTGGGTGAGGAGCTTGAAGGTTATCCTCTTGTTGATGGGGAGCCAGTTCAGGTCCCTCAGGTGGGGTGTGATGTGGCTGGGCCGGGGGATGTCGAGGATCAGGCGTGATGAGGCGTTCTGGATGCGTTGGAGCCGTTTCAGGAGTTTGGCCGGGGCTTCTGCGTAGAGTGCGTTGCCGTAATCCAGTCTACTACTGATGAGGGCCTGGGTGACCATCCTTCTAGTTTTAGTGGGGATCCACTTGAAGATCCTGCGAATCATGCAGAGGGTGTTGAAGCAGGAGGAGGAGACGGCGTTGACCTGCTTCGTCATGGAGAGTTTGGAGTCGAGGGTGACCTCTAGGTTTCGTGAATGGTCTGTGGGTGTAGGGGGTGCTCCCAGTGCCGTCGGCCACCAGAAGTCGTCCCAGGCCGAGGGGGTGGGATCGAAGATGAGGACCTCCATCTTGTCCGAGTTCAGCTTCAGTCAGCTGTTCCTCATCCAGTCGGCGACGGCATTCATTCCTTCGCGGAGGTTGGTTTTGGCGGTGTGGGGGTCCTTGCTGAGCGAGAGGATCATCTGGGTGTCTTCGGCATAGGAGATGATGTTTAGGTCGTGCCGTTGGGCGACGTGGGCGAGCGGTGCCATGTAGACGTTGAGCAACGTTGAGCTGAGGGATGAGCCTTGGGGTACGCCGCAGATGATCTCGGTGGCTTCGGAGCGGAAGGGGGGGGAGGCAGACGCTCTGGGTTCTCCCGGAGAGGAAGGAGGTGGTTCAGTCCAGGGCCTTCTCTTGGATTCCGGCATTGTGGAGGCATGCTCTTAGTGTGCGGTGGCAGACTGTGTCGAAAGCAGCAGACAGGTCCAGGAGGATGAGGGCCGCGGTTTCTCCGTTGTCGAGCAGGGTCCTGATGTCGTCGGTGGCGGTGATGAGGGCGGTTTCGGTGCTGCGGAACCCTGACTGGGACAGGTCCAGGATGTTGTTTTCTTCGAGGAAGCTGGGCAGTTGTTTGTTGACAGCCTTTTCGATGACCTTCGCTGGGAACGGGAGCAGCGAGATGGGTCAGAAGTTTTTGAGGTCCTTGGGGTCCGCCTTGGGTTTCTTGAGTAAGGCGTTTATCTCTGCGTGCTTCCAGCTCTTCGGGAAGGTCGCTGTCTAGAAGGAGTTGTTGATGGTTTTCCAGAGGTGGGGTAGGATTGTGATGCTGGCTTTGTTGAAGATGTGGTGTGGGCAGGAGTCTTCCGGGGATCCAGAGTGGACGGTTTTCATGACCTGCCACCCTGCAATCACTTTGAGCAGTTTCAACTGCTAGATCATTGCCAATCTGACTTCAGATTGTGACAAAGCACTGAAACAGCTCTAACACACATTGTCGCTGATGCCCTGAGATAGCCAGAACAGAACAATTCCTGCCTGCTTATTCTTCTTGATCTCTCCTCTACATTTGACACAGTCAAACATGACAGCATGGTTACACTCCTTGAGAAAAGGATTGGGCTATCCTGCCCCATTTTAAACCGGTTTTCTTCTTAGCTTCATAATAGAGCTCAAAGACTTAAACTCAACCAAACCGTATTTGACAGTACTCTGGTCGCTATTGTAGATCCTCAATGATACACACTCTCACCCACGTTATTCAACTTATTCATGGAACCTCTTACTGAAATTCTGAAGCTCTCAAACATTCATTATCACATGTACGCTGATAATAGACAACTGTATTTAAAAGTTTCCTCACCCAAAGATACCAAAGCTCTCAACTGCACGCTTATGAAAACCTAACAATTGTTGACCCGCAATCACCTCATGATCAACACCATCAAAATGGAATCCCACTTGATCGCCATTCACAATCACTCTGCCCCCCATAGATAAAAGTCTCAAACAACACAGAGCTCTCAACTGCGCCCCCCACATTATTGACTCTACTAGATCATTAGGTATAACGTTGGACAAATACCGTAATATGCAAGAGAATTTCGTTGCTACCACTAGGGGAGCCAATTACCAATTGAACACACTTAGGAAAATCAAACCCTCTGGCCCCCTGATGACTTTTATCTAGCAGTCCAATCCCTAGTCATCTACCGATTAGATTACAGGAGCGCTACTCTTGCAGGCTTACCGAAAGTAAAACTGGGCCCATTAAAGGCCACTTGAAATCAGCCACTAGGTTCATCTTGAGATTCAGAAGATCTACAATGGCTCACTTTTAAAGCAAGAACTCAGTTGAAGAAAGCTTACATGACACACAAGGCCCTCCACCATAACACTCCTGTCTCCCTGGCCAGAAAACTAGAACTATATAGTGGTAGTTATTCCTAAAGGAGCATAACTCCTTACAGAAGTTCAACAAAAAAATAACTTACAACCACTCCTCTCTCTGGCTAAGCCCCAAGAATATGGAGCGTACAACCTCTTGAAACCAGGATACTTTCAGTAGTATTCCTAAAGTCACTCAGCTTGACTATTTTTCTGTGGACACCTCCAGAACTTGGGTTTGCCAGCCCAGTTGGCATTTTTATCTGTATTGCTTCATGCTTATTCCTTTGTACATATTTCCATGAATATATGGTAGATGTTATCTTTATTGTTTCTTGCTTATTCCTTCGCATGTTTTTCCCTGTATGTATGACTTAACTGCTTTATGTGCAGTGCACTGATATCCTGGCGGGTCATGTTCATACTATATAAAGCTACTCAAATAAATAAATGCATAGCAGATTTTAATACAGAGCACGATCCATCAGGAGATGGCCCGTTTCTGTGTCACTTTCCTTTCCTTGGCTCCGACATGCTCTAATTTGAGTTGTTTATCCACCCGGAATGGTTTTGCGTGATCAAGGTAGACCGACGATGCTCTTTTTAGGTTCAGCTGAGTGAGTCGCTCCTTTTCTTTAGAAGGATGAGGGGGAGTTTAAAAGGTACGCAGGGTGATGGACTGGCCTACATGAAAGGGAGTGACCACCTTCCATAGGAAGGAAGCCCTAGTGCAAAGGATCAGCTTGTCTGAGAAGATGTTGATGTACGAGGCTTAGATGTCAAAGGATGGAACTCACTGACCCTCTGGGCAGATGTTACAGCCACTTAGAAGGCTGCCTCGATAGTTTGAAGCCTAAGAGGCCAAAAGGACTAGCGAAAGGTGAGCAGGAAGGGAGTCAACCTGTTTTTCTGCACACCATGCCACAACCTTGCCCAACGGCAGGCGTATACCATCTTAGTGGAGGGATGCCGGCTGCCAAGATGACATGAAAGACTTTGGGCAGAAGGTCAATAGCTGTCAACTGTTTCCGCTCAATCTTCAAGCATGAAGGGGGGAGTGGGAAATGTTTGGGTGAAGAACCCTGACCTGCTGCTGTGACAGAAGCCTGATTGGAGGACCAGTGGCCATTTTCAGCATCTCAAGATACCAGACTATCTGGGCCCAGTCCAGAGCCACAAGGATAACTTGAGCCTGGTTGTTCTTGATCTTGAAAATTCTGGGCAGGTGTGGCATGGGTAGAAATGCATATAGGAGGCCTGAGCTCCACTCGAGGTGAAAAGCGTCTCTGATGAGAGCTGCCTTGTAAACTCACGTGTGCAGAACTTCTGACATTGCACGTTCTCTGCCGTGGCAAACAGATCACGCCAAGGTTCTCTTGCACCACCTCCAGAAGAAGACATCATTCATTATTCACTAGGTGTTTTTGGCTGAGTTCGACCGCCTTGGCGTTCAAAGATATCACCAGACTTTGAAACACCAGGAACATTTCCTGACATTCCAGCCATCTCCAGAGACGCAGGGCCTTTTGAAAAAGGGTCCATAACCCCACACCGCCTTGTTTGTTTAAGTACCACATGGCAGTTGTGTGGTTCATCAACACTTGCACTAACCTTCCCTTGATGGAGGGTAGGAAGGCTTTCAATGCCAGTTGGATTGCTTGGAGCCAGCAGGTGGATGTGGAGCCCGCATTCAGCCAGAGACCATAGACCCTGATCTCACCTCTTGTAGATGGCCACCCCATCCCAGGAGGGACACATCTGTCACTACTGTCAGATATGGTTGGGGAAGGGAGAGGGATCTGCTGCTGACCCAATCGTAGTTTGTTAACCCCCACTGCAGAGCTATTGCTGGATCATGTCAGAAAGATTCCCCTGATGCTGTGCCCACTAGAATTTCACGTTCACTACACAGCCCAGCATGTGCCAGCGGGTATGTGGTACAATCAGAATGCAGGAGGCCAGGAGGCCCAGCAGCCTCAGAGCCAGTCTCACTGAAATCCAGGATAGAGGCTGAAACATCGGTATCATAGCCTGAATATCCGGGACTCGTTCATGAGGATAAGCCTGAAACAGCACTGTGTCCAGAACAGCTCCAATGAAAAGGAGCATCTGAGAAGAGTTGAGGCTGAGATTTTGGCATGTTGATAGTGAACCCCAGGGACAGCAGGAGGTCAACTGTAGTCTGGAAGTGGGAGACAACTGCCTGGGATGACCCTGGCTTCAACAGCCAGCCGTCGAGATAGGGGAAGTACACCTGATCTCTGCAGATGAGCTGCAACCACAGCCATCACCTTGGTGAATACCCAAGGAGCACTGGTAAGGTCAAAGGGAGGCATGGTGAACTGAAAGTGCTCCAGACCTAACGTGAAACGCAGGTGACGTTGTGGGCAGGCTGGACCGGATGTGGAAGTATGCATCCCGCAATTCCAATGCTACGATCCAGTCTCCCGGGGCAAGAGTAGAAAGGACTTGAGCGAGTGTGAGCATTTTGAACTTCTCCTTTTTCAGGAAGAAATTGAGAGAGCACAGGTCTAGTATAGGACGAAGGCCCCTGTCCTTCTTGGGCACAATAAAGTAGCTGGAATAGCAACTACTACCTACTTCTGATGCCGGAACCCTCTATATGGCTCTCTAGAGACTCTGAGGAATCCAGGGTTGTCTGGCTTGGAGGGATCTCGGCATGTTAAGGGTTAAAATCAATCACACAAGATGATGGAAGGAATGTTTGCAAAAATTCTAATTATTGGCAACCACTTGGGGTAGAATACCAACCCAACATTTTTAGCCCACTGAGTCACTCTAGACAAAGGTCTGCCTTGTCAAATGTGTACTGCCACTGCTCCTAAAGGGAACAGGCCAGCCCAAACTGCCAGACGAAGCCCCCTCCTTAAAGGAATACAAGCAACTTCAGACCGATTTCAGCCTGGTTAGGTCTCATCAGTGAAGTATAGCTTGGATCCCATCACCTTTTGTGTGTTTGATGTAATGCCCTAAGGATATACGCAGATGTGGTTCACTTGCTCACTGTGCCACAAGAACGAAGCGGCACCGACTGAAGAGCCGAAAGAGGCCGAGCTAGTCTTAGGTTGCTTGTATTCCAGTTCAGTGAGGACTTCGCCTGGCAATTTAGTCTGGATTGTTCCTACTAGAGCAGGACCAAGACTGATATGCATATGGCCGGGTATAATCTCATGTGACATGGTGGGCAAAATCAAGATGACTTGGAATGCTACCCGAGCGAATGCCAGGGGTTAAACTAACTGCAAAGTCGAGGGGACGTCTTTGCCCGTTAACTGCTATCATTGCTTGATTTGTAATTGACATTTTCTCTTTTGTATTATTATATTTTATCATATGCATGAATTTCTTTTTTTTTTGCTGCTATTGTCATTTTTATATATGTTTTATGGTCAACATTAACCAGATAAAGATAAAGAAACTGCAAGCATTCCTCCCATCACCTTTGTGTGTTTGACATAGCACCCTAAGTGGCCTAGGTTATACCCAGATATGGGTACCTTACTCACTGTGCCTCTAGAATCAAACTGCTCCTGGCTGATAAGGCTCAATCCGCCGGATACTAGTCTTTGGATGCTTGTGTTTCAGTTCAGAGGACCTGGCTTGGCAGTTCAGGCTGGACTGCTCCTATTAGAGCAGTACTAAGACTGATTAGCTGGGGAAAAGCTGAGGTGGCGTTGTGTGCAAAAGAACAATGTTATGGACTGCTTTTCTGAGCAATTGCCAGTGGTTAAACTAATCAAAAGTATTCCTCCCATCACCTTTTGTGTGTTTGAAGATTCTCTGGGTGCCAGTTGACCCTGGGCCCAAATACCACAGCTACCAACAGCCCCAGAAAGACAAAGTTCAATGTAAAATCTTGCTGTTGCCATGTTTATTTAGAAGGCCTCTCCTTTCTCTGGTGATTGGCTCAACCACATGAGCGGGGTACCATTTTTATCAAGAGACGTACCGGGGTAGTAGAACATTTATTATCTACTGCTTCCATTTTTGGCTTCCAAATTTAAATGTGGAAGAGAATACATTTTGCAAATTAGCCCTCTGAATCACACAATATTAAGGCAACTCCAAATTAAAATAAGCAATATTCCTAAACTTAGATTCTTGGACACATTTAGAAAATGCATAGCTTTCTTTCATATCCATTTTTTTGTTTATTAAGTTTTATCTTATATACAGATGCATGGTGTGTTCACATAAAAAATAACTATAAGCTGCCCCTCCATTGATTTCTAGATTTTGTGTGTTTTCAGACAACCAACAAACACAATATAGCCCTGCAACTAAAAACCTCTGTTGTAAGCAAGTTAACGTCTTAAATGGGTCTTCAGGACAAACAAAACTTACAGGCAGTGACATTATCACCTACTTCTATTTTTGCCTACTTACGTTCCTCAATTTCAAAGTTTCGTTTCTTTGGGAAAACCATGAGCAATCTACACTAGTGACCCCCTGCTGAATTGAGAAGTTTGTCTACTTTTCAGACATTTACAACTTTCCAGGATCACCCATAGGTTTCATAGCTCTTTTGGCTCAAAAAAATCAAGTAGGCATAAATTAACAAGTTGCTTACCTTTAATAACGCCTTTCCTGATAGAGACACTATCTAGCCATAGATTCCATACCTTAGAATATTCCCCAGACATCAGACTGGATCCAGAAAATCTTGAACAGAACCTCTGTGTGCTATAGGTGGCATTGAAAGGTTCTGTGTTGCAGTGCCAGAAGCGTTGTGCACAGTGCCTATATAGGCGCCACCACGGAGAACTGACTTCAGTTTGAGACTATTTCCAGGCCAGTAGCACGGGCCATGATAGAAGGTTTCTTGACCAGTGTGCAAGTTCTACGGCCTACAAGGACCTTTTTTCCCGGTGGAAAGTCCAGTATGCAGAAAGGGGAGGATGGGAGGCTCCGTAAGAAATATGTGGCTAGAGTCTCTACCAGATAAAGGATTAACAAATGAAAGTCATTTGCTGCAGATTCCTTACCATAGTATAGAAACCAATCCAATACCTCCCTAGAGGTTGGCCTGCAAACTGTCTCCAACCCAAAAGTCCTGGAGAACTGAATGGTCTAGGTGCACGCGACAACAGACTTGACTGTCAGGAAGCAGTGTTTGGTAAACGTACAAGGATGCCCATGTAACAGCCCATCAGATGTCCAGGACAGGAGCTCAATGAGTTAACAAAGTAAACACAATTTTGGCTCTGGTGGAACAAACCAGAAAGCTCAGCGAAGGATGCCTCTTTGCTAATACGTAGCAGATCTTGATTCAGAATGCAGTTCATCTGGAGATGGCCCCCTTCTTTATTCCAATGTACCCTACAAAGAGCTGATCATCTACACAGTGTTCTTTGGTGCAATCGATATAGAAAGACAGTGCTCTTAAAGGGTGCAGACCAGGGGCTCCAAACTTTTCAGTAATAAGAGTTACTTAGGTTCAAAGAAAACTAAGTCAATCTATTATTGTTAGTGTTGTAAATGTGACCATATCAGACAAGATTATTTAGTGGCCACCCTATGGAAGATTACCAGCAGTAATCACTTCAGTGCTTGTAGTCAGGAGGGTTGCCAGCAGGAATGAAACAAAGGTTTTGTTAATTTACAATGCTTTTACATGAGTAATATATATGTTACAGCCATAGCTGCAATGTCCCGGGGTTCACAGCAATAATATTTGTATTCAGTCTCCCCATCACCACATGATTTCTCACTCAAATATCAACTTTAAATGCATTTTGGAAATTCAGACATTTTTCTCCAAGCATTGGCCTATGAATTCTGAGAATACACACAATTTTGTCTCAAATACGCAGTTTAAAATTTTGATATACATATATTAAGTTAACCAACCTAAAGGTCCTACTTTATTGAGCTGGGCTGTACATAGGAGAGCAACTTACAGGTAGCTGGAGAGCTACCAGTAGCTCACAAGCTACTCAATGGAGAGATTTTGCTAAGAAGGTGGAATCTCTTTTCCTCCTTGGAGCGGTGAGGCGGAGGAAAGAAAGTCAGCAGCATGATTTTTTGGCCGACATGGAAAGGTGGCACCTCCTTAGGCAGAAAAGAGGCACAGGTTCAGAGAACATGTCTGTTTGGGAAGAAGCTAGTGTATAGAGGGTGAACAGAAAGAGCCTGTAGCTTGCTGACCCTCCAGACCAATGTGATGCCCACCAAGAAGACCACCTTAATCATCTGAGGTCATAGAAGGCAGTTATGCAAGGGTTTAAAGTGGGAACACATAAAATAGGTTAAAACTAAATTAACACCCCATTGGGGCATAACAAAAGGGTGGGAAGCAACATGTGCTGAAGACATTTCAGAAAACATGTCACAATGGGTGACTTAAACGGGACGGTTGGTCTGGCTACCACAAAAAAGCTGAGATGGCTAAAGATACCTCTTGACTGCACCAAGAGCAAGGCCTTGCTGGGCTAGTGACAGAACAAACAACATCATGTTGGACAAGGGTGCAGAAAATGGGTTAATGTGTTTCTCAGTGTACTAAGCCACAAACTTGCCCCAACAGCATGCGTATACAGTTGTGGTTGATGAACATGTGGTTGCCAGGATGACCTCACAGATTTTCAGGGAAAGACCGAACACTCTCAACTGTCACTGCTCAATCTCCAATCATGAAGGTAGAGAATGGACAGGTATGGCTGTAGAACCCTCTCCTGTGTTGCTGTGACAGGAGATCGTCCCATAAGGGCAGCCTGATCAGAGGGCAGATGCTCATGCCCAGGATTTCTAGATATCTTATTTTCCTCGCCCAATCTGGAGTCACAAGGATGACTTGGGCTCAGTCAGTTCTAATCTTTGTCAGAACTTGAGGAAGGAGAGGTATCGGCCGAAAGGTGTACAGGAGTTCCGTTTTGCAGTCTACTTAAAATGCGTTTCCGAGCGAGAGATGCTTCGGAAACACCAGTGCGCAGAAGTGCTGACATTACACGTTCTCTGCATTGGCGAATAGATCTAGCCAAGATCCTCCCCAGTTCTGAAAGAGACCCTGAGCCACCTCTCTGGGTACAGACGCCATTCGTCGTCCACAATTCATCAATGGCTGATTTCATCTTACCTGACATTTAGAGATCTCGTCCGGTGCTGCACGACCAGGAAAATGTTGAGACATTCCAGCCATGTTCAAAGGCTCAGGGCCTCCTGGCACAAGGCCCACGACTCCGCTCCGCCCTGCTCGTTGCACCATCACATGGTGATAGTGTTTCCCATGGACTCCTGGACCAGCATACCGGGAAGGGCATGGAAGGCATGAAAGCTATCAATTCCAAACAAATCGTTCTCAGCTCCAGAAGATTGATGTAGAGCGCAGTCTCTGTCAGAGACCAGAGCACTCTGAACTCCACCTCTCCCTTATGGCCACCCCAGCCCAGAAGCAATGCATCACTCACCACTGTCAGCTTTGGGCCAGGAAGGGAAAGGGGTCTGTCACTGACCCAACTGTGGTCCGTTAGCATCCACTGCAGATTTTATTTTGTCTCCTCTGAAATTTGAAGGACACCAGAGAGATTGCTGTGATGCTGTGCCCACTGGGAATTCAAATCCCACTGCAGAGCCCTCATATGCCTTCATAAATGCTTGATCAGGAGGATGCAGAAGGCCCTAGCCTATATTTAGAGTCAGTCCCACCAAAATCCAGGACTCAGGTCGAAACATTGAGATTTTAGCCCAAGTGTCCTGGACTCTCCACTCTGGAGAATAGTCGCAGAACTGCAGTGTCCAGAACGGTTCCCATGAAAGGAAGCATCTGAGACTGAGATGGAGGTGGGTGTGACATCGGCATGTTGATAGTGAACCCCAGCGAATGCAGGAGGTCAGCTGTAATCAGGCTCTCAGCCACCCTCCTCACCATCATGCCATATTCTCCATAGCCATACTGGGAGGGGAGACAAGACTAGTCTTTATACTAGCTGTCGTCATCCAATTGGGCAAAAGGGTTTTTATGAGGATCAGGATAGCCTTAAGGAATCTCATATTCCTCCCCCTAGTCAAAATTCTCAGAGGGCCTGTCACAGAAAGGAGGAACTGTCTCCGACCCGAGCGGTCATTCCGGTTGGCGCTCACGTGGATGTACAGAGACACGCTCTGGCTCCTTATCCGAGTCAGGAATGATTATGAGCTCGGCACTGCAGAGAGGCGGTGGTCCAGGAATGGCTCCAAGGGGATGAACCCCGGGAAAGATTTTGTATTCGCAACAGGAATTGGTTTGAATCCAGGAACGAATCCTGAGGGTCCAATTGGCACCAAGGGCAAACTCACTGACCCATTAGGACCGAAGACACTCCAGAGGGATCAGGTCACACAAATATGAGGTACATGTCTTCATAAAACTCTTTGAGTTGGGCAGTGGTCGCTACAGCTCCAGGAAATTCAGGGAGGCGCGGAGCGGACCCAGTCTCAGGCTCCAAAAGAGAAGTGCAGGAGCAGGGCTTCAACTTGTGGTCTCGTTCCCGAGCTTTTTTTGATGACTTAGACTGGTGTGGCAAAGTTGAAGAGCGTTCATCTTCTTAACTACTTATGTCTGTGGAACTTACCTGACGATTACTTTGACCATGATCACAACTGACAGGAACGACTACAAGAGCGGAGCAGGACCTGATGCGATGCGGAGTCTTCTGATGTGGCACCAGTAGGTTCATTTCCAACTCCCAAATTGCCTTTGGATTCACAGTGCAGCAATCAGGACAGTTCCTGGAGTCGTGGTCCTGCTCCAGGCAACAAAGGCAAACCAGGTGGGCGTCCATCACAGACATTTGCCTGTGTCAGGCCCACAGGGCTTACAATCCATGGATTTCGTAGGGACCTCGTTAAGGCACACTGGGAGCAAAATGTTAAAAATATTTTGACAAAGTGTTGAAAAAAGTGGTAAAAATGTGACTGAGGTTGCTCTTCTATGGATTTGTGTTGTTGGAGCAGAAAAAAAGAAACTTTAGTCAATGCTAGGGAGGCGTCTATATAGGCACCACACATATCACTTTCAGCATAGATGACGCCTATGCATAGCCGTTCGACACCATCTATTGGCATGCAGAAGATACCTTTTCTAGTAAACAAAAAAGTTATGAAGGCTAAGTGCTAACTGCAACAGGTATCAAACGAGCATTGGCATAGCCAATAGGCCTCGCCGTTAGAACCTTATAAGTATTTAGTTATGCAGCATAATATCCTTACTGCAACAACATTAACTGTTGCACGGCTAAACACTTAGAAGGTCCCAAAGGCGAAACTAATTGGCTATGCCAAGGATTGTTGAATTTTGCCTCCACTGGCTACATGCTGTGCAGTGCAGCAAAATAAATTGTATATACATCACAGCGTGGGTCCTTAGAGATTCATCAGGATGTGTTCATGTGGGAAACAGATCTGGAGGTATTCTATTGGAGAAAATATCCAGTGGTTTAATCACGCAGGAGCGGACTGTGGACAACTATAGATTAATTGGATCGTCTTCCCATTTTTTGTGACGCTGAAAAATAAATGTTAAGAAAATTTTTTGTACGTCTTAGAATGCTCAAAAATGTGTTGAAAGTAGTCATTGCCTGCTCCCCTTCAAAGCATTCTACAAAAGTTATTTCGCTGAAAATGTCAACTTTGCTGAATTGCACTAGTCATGTGACAATATAAAAAAGAGGAATGATTTGCGAAATTCCACTTAAAAGGCGATGCGTGTAATTAGAAACAAATCTGACGTTAAAGATACAGCTGAAATGGCTGCTTTACAATAAATAGTGTGCCTTCATACGAAGCTGGGGGAGGGAGAGAGCGAGAGAGGGGGAGAGAGAGAGATCGAGAGAGAAAGAGAGAGCGGGAGAGACAGAGAGAAAGAGAGAAAGCGAGAGGAACGAGAGAGAGCGAGAGAGAACCAGAGAGTGCTAAAGAATAATATTTTGCATGTCTAAGAGTGCTTAAAAATGTGTTGAAAGTAGTCATTGCCTGCTCCCCTTCCGCAAATGTTATTTTGCTGGAAAATGACAACTTTTCTGAATTGCACTAGACATTTGACAATATAAAAAAAGGAATGATTTGCGAAATTGTACTTAAAAGGCGATGTGTGTAATTAGAAACAAATCCGAAATTAAAGATACAGCTGAAATGGCTGCTTTACACTAAAACCGGTGCCTTCATGCAAAGCTGGGGAGAGAGAGCGAGAGAGGGGGAGAGAGAGAGCGAGAGAGAGAAATAGAGAGCATGACAGAAAGGGAGAGAGAGAAAGCAAGAGGAGAGAGAGAGAGAGAGAGAGAGAGAGAACGAGAAAGAGAGCCCGGGAGAGCTGCGCGCGCCCAGTCTGCTCATTTTCTTTTTTTTTTAAAACCTTTATTGTGCAAGCAGAAGCGTACAAATACGGGCCTACAACCAATCAGGCCGGCCACAACACATTACGGGCGCACAAAATCAGGATAGAAATTCTCCAGCAGTCCCTCAGCATTTTATGAACAATCAGTAAACATTAAAAGGCCAAATATAACCGCTAGGAGCAGGATAAGAGAAGGTTAATTTTATAATATAGTAGGAAGTATAGCAGGAGCAATTGCAACTGTTTATTTCCGAATTCCTATGGCGGGCAGTTGGTGAAGCAGCAGTACAAGGGGGCAGTTAGAATCAGAAATAACAGCAACAATTGACAAAGGCAACGCATAGTTCCCCCGTTTCAAATCAGTTCCCACCGCTGCCCACCGTCCACCCGTCCCCACTTGAACATGTGCTGGTATCAATCAAAGGAGTCAGAACAGCAACACTAAGATAGCCATCCGCTACACTAACCCAAAGAAGGGGAAAAGAAGAGGAAGGTAAAAGGAATATGAAAAACAATGAAGAAAGAACGCAGCGCCGCAGTACGCGCCCCATGGCGAATAAGGCACACAATACTCTAGACCCACAATCGGGGACGAGGCAAGTAGGACGTGTAAGTGTGCTATCATTATCATTAACGCGAAGAAGTCATGTCCTACACTGCCAGCGAACACCCCATGGAGTGTGCGTGCGGACACAGCGTCCCGATAAAGGGATACAAAAGAGCCATAGAACTAAGAAAAAACGAACAATATACAGACCCCATCCCACCCACACCACCCTGCACCCCTGCAGAAGGCTATGGCCTACCCCCACGGCAGCGTGCCTGTCGCCCTAAGTAGAACCCGAAGTCTGCTCATTTTCAAGCACTGCACTCGTGCTTGTGGCGCACTCCTGCTCTCTCCCGGAAGGTGGATGCTAGAAAATGACCAGAGCGAGTGTGTGCTTGAACATGACCAGAGCGACGGCTAAATGTCCTCCTATGTAGCGAATGCGCGCTCCGTAGGCGAGACCTAAAAAGAGGACTTCGTGTGGGCAGGGGGAGCAGGGGTGGGGGGGTGCTTATTAACCTGAAGTCACTCCAGTCCCCTCTCAGATATCCCATCTTCCCAGCCAAAACAACCTACTACTGAAAAAGAATACAGGAAGTTCTCTTCAAAGATTACAAAAATTGTACTCAAGTTCTCTTGCTAACTGTTCTGAACAGAAAAAGTGTGAGTCAAAGAAGTGATCAAGAAGAATGTTTTCAGAGTAGATAAACACTAACTATATATACTCTAGTCCAGACCCAGCCACACCCTTGTATGTCAACAAATTCAACTAAATTCACTGTTTCTTTACAGAGAAATTGGACGGATCATATAGCGTGCAAGTTCACCACCTTAAAGTAGGGGCGCCCACCTAAGTTCAGGAAGGTTGGATGCAAGCCACATTTTTAGGATATCCATGTGAAATATATGTTCCTATTGCGAATTTAAATAGAACATATATAATTTATTTGGAAAATATGGTCCCAGTCCTTTGTTGGACTTAGTTAGCAGTTGCTACCATATATGTTGAATATATGGAAATAGAGCAATTAAACACTGAAATTGCTTTCAATGATAGTACAACCTTGTGATATATGTCTGGTAAGGTAGGAGAAGTTGGCAGAAACCTGTTGTTTTCTCTGTCTTAATTCAGCCTAGGTTTTTGCTACTGCAGACAACTCTATTATTCGATGGTATAACTGATATGTAAAGTTGTTTAGATTTGTCTCTGTGGAACAATGAACAGTCATGAGTTTAGGTTTCTTGTGCAATCTTGATTCCCTTTTAAGCATTGGAAGTCACATAATCAGCATAAATGTACGCAACGTTTACTCACACAGTATTTCAGGTCACAGATATTGATGTCGACACCCGCAGACCTCTTCAGGTTTCCATCATGTGAAACGACGACTTGGTCATCTTTGGTTATGTGGCAGTCAAGTTCCAACATATCGGTCCCTATGTTGTGAACTGCACTGTGCAACAAGGACAAGAAAACAAACGGCTTTAATTAAACTTCAGGAATGCTGAAGGGGACAATATGCTTCAAACACGTTCAAAGGGAGTATTTCAGCTTCCATTGATGTCAGTTTTACCATTTCTAAAGTACCTGTGTGTGCGCCCATGCAGAAACTTTGTGATGAAGTCCCTGGAAAATACTAATGAGCTTTGAAAACGCTTTGTGTGAACCTAGGGGCACCCCAGTGTTCATATGGAAGGGGCAGCTGTATGACGGGTCTGGCTCTCAAGTGCCTCGAGAGCCACTTCTCACAGCAAGTGCAATGCGGACTAACTGACTGTCATTGGCAGGTATTATTTGGTGAGAAGCGAGAGAGCGATGTCATTGTCCTCACAGTGGCACCGCCCGAGGTTCCTCTGGGGTCCAGCACTCCATTTACTATCATTGCCAAAGCAAGCAGCACTTCAAAGCCCCCTCCCCCATACCACCTCGGCCCTCCTATCGAGTAATAAATGCTGAAACATTCTGATAAGAATGACAAACAAATGTTGTTGATTTACATTTTATATAAAGAATTAGTGGGCAATATGCAAAAACATGGCATCAGTAAATTTAGCAGCAAAGTGTTCAGATCATAAGCACAAACAACTCAATACAGCTTTATGTGAAATCGAGAAAGGATTTGCCTTTCAAAAAACCTACGTCCGACCCTACTGATTTGGTCAATTGCAGACCTATATCATTGCTTCCCTTTGTTGGAAAAGTCACAGAGATTCTGGTCAACCAACAACTTGTCTCTTTTTTAGTGACACATTCCCTACTGGGCCCCGCCCAGTCAGTTTTCTGTGCATCTTATACCACGGAGTCAGACTTGGTGGAGGCCACTAAGACAACAAGGCTTGCCTTAGACCAGGGGAACTCGGCTAGGCTGGTTCTCCTGGATTAATTGGCAGATTTTGATACCATCTCTCATGCAACCCTAGTCCAGAGATTGGAGGACACTGGCGTCAGAGGCAAAGCACTGGGATGGCTAGAAAACCTTATGCTGGAGGGAGCCAGCTGGATCTCTTTAACTCCAGAATCATGGCCTTAGATAAAGGTTTTCCGCAGTGATCTATCTTGAGACCCAATCTCTTTTAAAGTATATGTGGCTATACGGCCTTGTTTTACAAGACCTTCTGTCCCACTGTCGCGCCTCTCCTGGCTCGCTTATTCAACTCCTTCTCCGAACCGGGTGCCATCCCGCCGGACCTTCTTTCGGCGACCGTGTCGGTTATCCCGAAATCGGGAAAGGACCGGACTCTATGCGGCTCGTATCGGCCCATCTCGCTTCTAAATGTGGACCTCAAGCTTTACACGGGGATCTTGGCGGCCAGACTGGGTCTACATCTACCAGGTTTGGTGGAGGCGGACCAGGCCGGCTTTGTACCCGGTAGGCAGACGGTCGACAACACCAAGAGGGTGACGCACGTGCTAGAAAAGGCCTCACGCGTCCCGGGGGAGCGGATGCTGCTATCGGTAGACGCGGAGAAGGCCTTTGATAGGGTTCATTGGCCGTACCTCGAGCTGGTTCTTGGGAAACTGGGGATCGGCGAGAAGTTCCGCACTATGATCTTTAATTGCTATAAGAGACCGTCAGCATCGGTGCGTGTCAACGGACACAGCTCCAGCAGCTTTGCCATTGAGCGTGGCACAAGACAGGGTTGTCCCCTTTCACCGCTCCTGTTTGCCCTCTATATGGAGCCGTTTGCCCAGAGGATTCGTGATAACCCGGATGCTATCGGGGTGAAGATGGGGCAGTACACGCATACTGTCAGCCTGTATGCGGACGATGTCTTGCTGACCCTGGATGACCCTAGGCGGTCGCTCCCTGCCTGCGTCCAGGAACTGAATTCCTTTGCCCGCGTGGCAGGCTTCAAAATGAATATGTCTAAGTCGGCCGCCCTGGACGTGTCCCTCTCTGTTGACACCAGGCGGGACCTCCAGCGTCTTTTTCCTCTGCAATGGTCCTCCTCCACGGTGCCTTACCTGGGGATTTTGCTTGCGCCTTCCCTGCCTGCAATGGTCGCTGCTAACTATTCCTCTCTGGGCAAAAAGATCAAAGAGGAACTCGGCCGATGGAACAAAGGCCTGCTCTCGTGGCTGGGCCGTATCGCAGCGGTGAAGATGACGATACTGCCTCAGATCCTGTATCTTTTTCGCGCTTTACCTCTCCAGCCCCCTGTAGGTTGGATACGACAGGCGCAGGCAGACATCTCCCGCTTTGTGTGGCAGGGCCGTAAGCCTCGGATGAAGCGGGTCCTCTCCATGCTTGCCCCGGAGGCGGGGGGTCTCGGGGTCCCGGACCTCCGGAAGTACTTCCAGGCGGCACAACTTCGGTATCTGGTGGAGTGGAGCCGGTGGGAATCGGACAAGCACTGGCTCTTTCAAGACCAGGCAGTTGCGGGCCGTACACTCCAGGAAGTCCCGTTCCTGCGGCGCACTCACCGCCCGCCTAATCTCTACGCCTCTTTTATCACCCGGGTTCCGCTGAGAGTGTGGGACGCGGTGTGCGAGCTTCGCGAGCTCACCACTTTTCCATCGCCGTTCACTCCCATTGCTGGCAATCCAGACTTCACTCCTGGCCTGGAACCGGGAGCCTTTTCCCACTGGGTGAGCGCGGGTTGCAGGGCGCTTTTCCAGATCTACGGACCGGAGGGCGTACTCCCCTTCCAGCAGCTCATGCAGGAGTTTGGCCTGACGGAAGGGGACAGACTGCGTTATATGCAAGTCCGCCACTGGGCTCTACAACCCCCAGTGCGCGACGTCGCTGCCCGTTCGATTACGCCCTATGAGCGATGGCTGGTAACCCGGACCTCGGATGCCAAGCTTATCACCGACTTGTACAAGTTTCTCCAACCCCCGCCGTTTCATTACCATAACCCAGGGAGGGAGCGCTGGCACAGGGAATTGGGCAGAACCTTGAGCCACAAGGAGTGGGACAGGATTGCGTATCGGGCGAGGCACTCTGCGTACCACACTGGGCTGACGGAGACCTTTACTAAGGTGTCCACCTATTGGTATTACACCCCGGAACGGCTCTACGAGATGCGCAAAGTCGGCGATAAAGGTTGCTGGCGCGGCTGCGGACAGGAGGGTACCCTTACGCACATTCTCTGGGAGTGCCCGGTGCTGTCGGCCTATTGGAAAGAGGTCTTGGATGAGGTGGATAGGCATTTTGAGATTGAGCTCCCGCGCTTCCCTGCGTATGTCTTGCTAGGCCTCCCCAACGACCTGATGTACCCGCTGAAGTCCCGCAGGGGTAGGCAGATTGCGATTGCGCTGGGCTCCGCGGTTCAAAACATCCTTGTACTCTGGCGTACCCCCACTGCCCCCTCTATCACTGGTTGGTTACACAGGCTCTGGCAGGTACTGGGCATGGAGAAGATGTCGCTGACGGTGGCTGGGAATGTTGACCAGTTTGAAGAACTCTGGCACCCCTTTTTGGCACTGTTGTCCACGGAATTTCGCGAGCTCACATGCCCGCGGTACCTGCGACTTCTTAGGCTGACGCCGCCGGCGGCTCCAGCGGAGTGAATGTGCGGGATCGGGGGTTTGGGACTGGGGGTAGGGGGCGGGGTTATATGCTTCTAATGCTGACCTTCGGACGGGGATGTTGGGGTATTGTTTTCTTCCTTTTCTTCCTTTGCTTCTCTTTCTCCTAATTTTCCGGGGTTGGGGGGCTGGAGGGATGGTGTGTTTTTTTTACTGTGTTGCGGGACGCTATTCCAGCTCGGCCTTGCTAAGGGAATGGGGGTCTACTGGGGGGTCATTCGCGATGCCTTATTGCCTTAAGACTTATGCCTTGTTGCCCTCTGGGGCTTCCTGTCTCCCTACTTTCCTTCTGAACCGCTGCAACATCTCGCTTTTTGTACTGTATGTTCGCTTGACCTCCTATTCCCTTCCCCATGTTTTTTATACCTGAATAAAATACTTTAAACCTAAAGTATATGTGGCTCCCCTGGCTGAGGTCATTAGGTCATGCAGCTTTGATGTCATTTCATATGAAGACGACACTAAACTTGTCATTTCTATGCGGCCTATTCCCCAAATATAAATTTAGAGACAGCATGACAAAGATGGCTTCCTGGATGATGGCTAATTTCCTTCAGTTGAACTCCTGTAAAACGGAGATTTTGCTTTTTGGGAAGGCACACGCAGTATGGTCAAACGATTGTTGGCCGTCTGAACTGGGACCTACTCCAACCTCTAAAACAAATGGGCAAAATTGTAGATGCACTTATTGATGACAGCCTTTCGATGAAGGAGCATGTCAACTTAATCTCAGGCACATGCTTTGGTCTGATGCGCATGCCCAGGAAAGCCTTTTATTGGATTCCTCTGCAGACCAGGAAAACCCTTGTCCTGGCACTAATCGTGAGTCGCCTGCAGTGCGGGAATGCCTTAATGGTCTCAATGAACAAAGGTCTCTTTTCCAAACTTCAGGTTGTTCAGAACATAGCTGCCTGCCTATTCTGCAACCTCCCTCCTCGCTCTCCATCTGCATCTATATTAAGATCTCTTCATTGGATTCCAGTAACAAAGTGGGCCTTTTTTAAACTTCTGTCTGTTTTTTAATTCTTGCATGGGAGTGGCCCATGCTATCTTAAAAACAATATACAGCCATACATTCCGGCTCGCTATCTTAGATCCAGTGAATTACTCCTGTTACTTCCTAGTCATATTCATACAGCTAGACATGGGTGCTGCTCTTCCTCTTTTCAGGCCCAAAAACACTGGAACCATTTGCCCTTGCAGCTTCGCCTTTTTCAGGACCTACCTTCATTTAAGAAATCTTTAAAAACATGCCTGTTTAATCTCTAATATGATCATGAAACTACGACCTGTGTTGACTGCTCAAGTGCAGAGAGATCCCCATTGGGATGATTCATGCGCCTAATAAATAAAAAAATGAACATCCTTTTATAGGGCTTCAGACAACGACGTTCATTTATTCTACGCAAATACATGGTACTCAGGATATGTACCAATGAGGAACAATCGAGAAAAAACATTTTACTACAGAACACATTCGAAGATTCTGTCAGGTTGCTATGACATACAATTTCAGTCCTTCTCACATATGAACAGATTAGTGATAGATTGTATAACAATAGTCTGGGACAGTTTGGAAATGTCGTTGGTAAGGTACAGTGAGGAGATTCTCAGGGAACGCTCCTTGTTTATTAGTGTGGGTTTCGCACAATTCTTTATTTAGAACAAGAAACAACAGTAGCAGTCATAACGTGATATTTTATGATGTTGGTGCAAGATGGAGGATAGTGTTAACACAGTTTAGGTTAGCGTACGCCCGCTTTATAATGCATTCAGTATGAGAAAAGGAAAAACGACTCCCACAGGTGCTTGTACAAAGTAGTCCATTGCGCATGGTGAATTAACAACTGTCTTTTGACATTACAAAACAGATACACTTCTGATGTTTCTTCGGAATCAGGATATGGAATTAGTATGTGTTTTAGAGGTTTATCACACCATCCAATCCCTCCGTTGGATTTAGGAAGGAATTTGATGCAAATAATGCATACTGACGTTGTGTACGTTGTACCACGTGTTTGACATGTTTAAATCTAGAACGGGCAGGTGTTTTATTATTTCCCGCCTTTAATCCTCCTCACAGACAGAAACTGGAGTATTTCCTATTCCCATCTGGATACAGAAGAATGAGTGCACAGGCGCAGCATCATCAAAATATGCACCTCCTTTGGTAGACAAGTCTGATCAGAGAGAAAAAAGGTGCTCCCCCAATCTGCCAAGTACACCACCGCTTTCATTTTATTTCAGCGACTTCATTGCCCAGTTTGGATACTTGCATTAGCGCCCGTGGGTGCTTTGTTTGTTTAATTCGCTCGATTTATCAATTGGTGTTTGTTACCACTAGCCACACTGTGGTGGCAGACTCTGGGCTCCGTTATATTTTCTGTTTGCTTGTCGCACCATCTCACTCAGCTAACCCATTGCCAGCAGTTCACCTTCTACCAGACGGTCTGCCTGCCTCCTGACAATTTAATTAAGGATGCTCGCTACCAGTGATTTCCTTTAACTTCACTCATTTATTTCCTTGGATAGTTGTAGGCCTGGCTGGGCTTCCTCACGGTTTAAATTCATGATTTATTTCGCTTTGCGCAAAGGTGCTTTAGTTTTTTTAATTCGTTTTGATTTATTGATATATCCTGAGACCAAACGAGGTTCAGCGAGTTAGAGGACACCTTCAGCTGGGGACGAAGAGGATGCAGAGTTTTAAATATCATATGCACAATACCAACTACTACAATATGACGATGGTAAGTGTATATAGAAAACTAAAGATTCACTATTCTGATCTCTACAGATCTCAGCGCAGCCTTCGAAACTGTCAAGCATCAACTTATGATCCAGAGACTTAAGGAGGTCAGTGTGGCAGGAACTGCGTTGGCCTGGTTTCAGTCCTTCTTGGACAATCGCTACTTCTGCGTCTATGAGGTTGAAATAGCATCGGAGTATATACATCTGCAGTGTGGAGTCCCCCAAGGATCATCACTAAGTCCCACCATGTTTAATATTTACTTGAGTTCTCTAGCTGAATTCCCCCATATCCTTGGGGGATCCATATCGTCACGTACGCTGACGACACGCAATTAGTGGTCTCCCTTAGTCAGAAGGACAAATTAGATCCTGGTCTCACATCATGCTTGGGAAAGATCACTGAATGGATGGACAAGTCGTTTTTGAAGCTAAATGGAGCTAAACAGAACTCATGCTTCTTGAGCATACAATCCCTTTTAGTATTGATGCTTCATGGCCCAGTTGTCCCAGTCCTCCACCTGTACCAAGTGAGAAGATTAAGAGCCTAGGTGTCTGGCTCGACTGTAAACCTGACTTGAAAGTACAGGCCTGCAAAGTTGCAGCTAGTTGCTATGGACTGATCAGGATGATCATGAAGATCCTCCCCTCCTTCCTATGGATGCTAGACGGGCGTTAGTCCAGGCGCTGATACTTTCGCGACTGGACTATGCTAACGCTGTGTACCTTGGTGCACCCCAGGGAACGACCAACAGGTTACAAATTGTTCAGAATTGTGCTGCACGCCTATTAATGAACATTCCAAAATGGACATCAGACAAACCAGCCCTTATTGGTTTGCACTGGCTTCCCATTCAGGCCAGAATCAGCTTCAAGGCCATGTGTATTGTCACAAGGCCATTTCTAGAAAAGGCTCCCCTCTGATCCAATCAGTGGTTCAACTCTATCAGCCTAACAGGTTGTTACGGTCCAACCATAAAAGCTTACTCATAGTGCCTTTGGTTAAGCGAGTTCGAGCAGGAGGTCGACGGTTTTCATATAGTGCAGCCAAGCTATGGAACCAAATTCCTGAACATATTCGCCTAGAATCCAATCACCTTAGTTTCAGGAAACAATTGAAAACTTTCCTTTTCGCCTGAGTTGTGCTTGCTGAGTGAGTGGCCATACTAAGCGCTGGGATGCCCTCGGTAGCCATGCGCTATACAAATGTGTATTCATTCATTCATTCTCCATCTACAACCGTGGCATTATATTTCGTCAAGGTCATCGATGTGGAGTTAGGAGTAGTCTACCTTGACCATGACAATATATATCTTCAAGGTTGTCGAGGTAGATTGATAACAGTGAATATTTACTTATCTGCACTCTCTTAACTTCATGATGATTTGGTAGTCAATATTCTGGGTTTGATATTTGGACATAGAACTCTTCAGCTTACATTACCACTGCTGGACGTTGGGCAGGAGCTCATTGCCAATCAGTATCCAGCGCATCATCTAAATTCAAATGTTCCGGCAATCAGACTGGATCAGTTGTTCCCTCCTCAGAGAGGAGTCTAGAATAGAAGGAGCCTCTCACCCTACTGGAGCTCAAGTGAAAAAATTAGTTGGGAAGACAGGAGAGACTGCTAGGAAGTTATGTGTATGTCCCATCAGATGGATTAAAACAAAGGCCAGCAGGAAGAAGAAAGGGGATGAGGAGGTCCTTTGCTGGCAGTACTCATATTCTATTTTAACCTTTGTTGGCAGTACTCCGATTCTATTTTACATCTTAGTTGGTTCCCGCTCACACTTAAGTGTAGCAAAATTTCTTCTGGAAATGGCCTCTTTCAAAAAGCAAGATATTTGAAGTAGTATTTTTCAGGGAGCAGCCACATGATATGGAGCTCTATCCCTCCAACTGTAAGGTCAAATCCCTCCTATGAAAATTTCCAGAAAGATCTATTTTTCCATCATTACTTGCTGCGTCGTGATCAAGTCGGAGCAGTACCATAAATACTTTGACCCAGAGATTAGGTTCACCACAGGCTGATTTCCTAACCTCAGATAATACTGAAACTGCATCCAGTCCCTCTATGGTATGAAGCCAATTCATACTCCGAGAACTGTCAGCTCCATGTAAAGACTCATCCTCTGCTAGTCAAGGCTAGATGTTACTAGTGAGGTTACCAACTTCCTTATTTACTTTTGTGTACTCATTTACAGCACAAAGTATTGGCATATATTGGGATGGCACTGTCCCCTGCATTGTGTACTGTCATGTCCCCTGCCTGGAGTGGCCAACACAGCGGCGACTGCCACAACATGAAGGTGGAGGACGGGCGAATGGGGGGGAGAGTGGTGTGGGGTGAGGGACTGAGAAGGCACAGGAAAATATATATATTTAAAACGTACCTTTTGTTGCTACGTCCAACAGCCGCCTTTGTGCTCTCCAAACAGTCTCTAGGAAGGCACAGCCAATCCAGACACTGTTCTCTATGTGAGAAGCGCCAGGATTGGTCTGAGTGGCCTGGTCTGCCGCTCAGACACAGTCTTGTAGCCTGCAGATTTTCTCCAACTCGGCTGTGAACACAGCTGGGTTGGAGAAAAAGAAGTGCACATGTCTGTTTGGGAGGTTTAGGACGGCCGACCAAACTTACAGGTGCACTTGTAAGTGCTCACCACCTACTTCTCATGGCCCGGCCCTGAACCACCCAGCCCTACACACATGCCAGAGTCAAACACAGAAAAATAAAATTATATTGTCTCATTATCACTTTATTTTTCTTTTACTGACTCGGACGAGTGGGGTGACACTCCTTCACCATTACGTAGGAGTCGCCACTGGCCCCACAGAGAGTATCTGGAATTCTGTTTTTTGGTTTTTTTGCTCCACTTTCACACTAATCTAGCAAGCGTACGAAGTCCTAGGCCTTTCTCTTGATGTGAGTGTAGTCCTCGAAACAAAGGAGTACACCAAGTGCATGCACCTCAGTGGCAGGGGACTATCTGTCACAGGTTCTAGCATGAAGAGTAATAGCGGTGACATTTTAATCTGTGCCCTGGAAGAGGTGGCCTACTGGCATGAACAGCCCATCGCATATGTGCCACTATGTATGTGTGTAGTCTGTATGATACATACATATCTGAGTGAATCAGACCGAAGGCGGTCATTTTAGAAGCCCCTGGCTTGTTCATGTGCACGAGATGCAGTGGGGAAAGAGGAGACATGCTTCCCCATAGCCATTAAGTGAGGTCCTTTTGCTGCAAAGAGCTGATCATTAGGCTTCCCAAGTACTGCCATTTGTTAGATGGCGATGGTGAAGGGTTTTATGTCAGTCTCTGGTTTTCATATCATGAATGGTCCTTTGGAGGAGGTCAGCCTTTTGTCTCTCTGATCACCGTTGGTGCGGCTAGGTGCAGAACGCTCACACCTCTTTGTGCCTCTGTTGTGGGTTCTTCAACATGGAGACAGGCCTGCGTGAGGAGCATCACTCTAGATAAAGGCCGAGTCTGAAAGTCACCCTGAGAAGAGAACATCAAAGGAGAACCGACCCAAACCATGTCTGAGAGTGCAGATATGGAATACACATTTCCTGTCTGCTATTCCTGTATAAAATGGGAGCTATTGGCCACCTTGTTCTGCCACTTCCAAATAGTCTCTGACCAAGTAGGGGTGCACCACAGAGTACCCTGAGGACTGCTGAGCAACTAGAGCTAGTGTCTGACAGCCAGATTCCCAGAGGTGAGAGGACATCCCCTAGAGTCTAATCAATCTGAAGGAAGAAATGTCTCCCTGCCCTGGAAAGCCAGGAAGTACCCTGCCTGAGAGAAGGGCACAGGAGCCATTAAGCCCTACTGGGGGAGCTTACTACGAGCGCTGACTAAGAGTGAGTGACCCCGAAGCCGAGAGCCCATTCACAAGAGATTGCTGAAAGCATGACCAGTGCGCTTCTAATGGAAGATCTTTTGGACCTGCCAAAGTGTGCCCAAATGGATTTCCCTAACGTTAGCTGCCTGCTGCTGATCTGTGGCACTGGTCTGAAGTGTGCCCAATAGACCCATGCCATTGCAGCACGCAGCACTTGCCTTAAGTATGCTCAATAGGTCTGTACTACTGCAGAATAGACTGTTGCCAAGAATATGGCACTTGTCCGAGTGTGCTGGAACTGAATTCAAAGTGTTTTGCCTACAGCACTTGTCCAATATGTGCCCAAGCAGACAATATTGCTGTGACTGAAGGCAATTGCCCAAAGTGTGCATGGGTGACCCGTGTCAATGCGACCTGAATTACAGCTGCCTGAGACACAGACTGGATGTGCACCTGATAGAGTGGTGGTGCCGCAGCATACACTGTAAAGCACCTAGAAGCAGCCAAACTGTTTATCACTCAGACCGCAGCCAGAAGCAGACTGTATTGCAGCCTGAATTACCAGGAGGCCTACCAGATGACCCATGAACTCACCAAACTGCATGCGTGGAAGAAGGAACCTTCCAAATCCGTGGGTTCTGACTTCTGCCGACACACTGTGGAAGAGGGCCAAGGCTTCGAAGATAGGTTGAGCTCCTACTTACAGCCCCCTCATGACTTTGACCCAGCATCTCCTACTGGGATCGGAGTAGAGATGTGGCGCACCCGCTGCCGGCGCGTCTTCTCCAATGGAAGAGAGGACATGGACTGATGCATGCTCAGGCCCACCATGAGAACTTACATTTGGTGGCTCATGACTGCCTGAGGTGGGGGAGCATTGCAAGAAAGAAAGAGAAAGAGAAAGAGAGAGAGAGACAGAGAGAGAGAGAGAGAGACAGAGAGAGAGAGAGAGAGAGAGAGAGAGAGGAGAGAGAGAGAGAGAGAGAGACAGAGAGAGAGAGAGAGAGAGAGAGAGAGAGAGAGAGAGAGAGAGAGAGAGAGAGAGAGAGAAGGTGTGCACTGGCGGCTCCTCTGTCCATGGTGCATTGTCTCTGTGCCAGTTCACCTACACATTGGAGTGTGCAGTATTATGTTTTAAAGTGTATTGAAATACTTCTCTTATAAAAAGACAAGCACTGGGATGGACAATACGTTACAGCTCCTTGGGGTTTTGTTGATGGTTGGCACTGTTGGGGTTTGTTGAGTGCTGAACTTGTTGCACCCCCATACTATCCTCCCTGAGAAGCCTATAAATGCTCGAAATCAGTCCCATGAAAGTCAACTGGTGACTGCGTTGTACTTGGGCCAGTTGGCATAGCCATATAAGGACAGTCCCTGGGTACAGCAGAGGTAATAAATCCCAGCTCCCACAGCTAAGGCCCTGTAGCATCTACTTGAGCCATGGCTCCCTGAACTGGGCCTGACAGCATACTATGTAATTTGCTCTTTATTCTAGACGTTGTACCATCTTTACACGATATTTCATAAATCATCTTGCTCTTATGTAAAACGCTCTGCTACCTTAATGGCACGAGTCAGGATATAAAAATGCATATAAATAAATATACAAACCATGGTAGGCTTTCTTATTAACCCATTTAACATACAGATTGGAATCTACACTCTGGAATACTGTTCTAGCATATCTCGTACTTAAGGAAGGCCTTCAAACAGATTGCAGATAACTGACGATATACCTCTTCCACTCCATTTCACTACCAAATCGTCACCATTTTATCAGTACACCAATGCGGTTTAATTAAACATTAATAAAGATTTGCATGTGACTTGTACTTAGTGCTTCGAAGTAGCATAGCAGAACAATGAAGAACTTTATAAAAACCCTAAATTAAAGGTGCAGTAGTATGGTCACTTCCCAGAGGTATGGGTAAAGCCTTCTCACGCTCTTCGATTCTGCTGAGTAGAGACCATCCACTATTGTAGTCTGCAGGGTGCTACGCCTTCATTATACAGTATCATTAGGCAGGCTATCAATGGAGGGCTGGGGTCAGATGCTAATTCTAGTCATGCATCATAAAGAAGAACTGTAGCTTGCATTGCCAGCTCTATTCAATACTCTTCAGGCTGCCAGCAATAGCAGCTGCTGGAGTTTCACTTCCTGCTCACAGAGGACACCTTATATTCTATGGAAAAGCAAGCTCAGCAACCCTAAACCTGGCTTCTCTCCATGCATCATGCCTCGACACAGACTTGCAGAATTTGAAAATGTACGCATTTGGATAAGGGCCGTTTACACCAGAACTCCATTTAAAAGACGCTCCTTTTCTCACCAGTAAGGTGCTAAAAGCAGGGCTACCTGCAAATGTGATCTGAACAAAAGGGAATGTGAATATTAAGGAACCCCGTCAGCACTTCAGCTTCTCTGCAGCAAGTGGTAATTGATACATGTGGTACAAACAAAAGAAAAGGTGAGCAAAGAAACACTAGAACACTTTCTGTAGAGAAGTCATTTGCAGAAGCAAAGCCACACCATCAGTAAGCTCATATTTGCCGCGCAACTGCTCATCGAACCTTCGGAAACAGAGGTGTGAGCGAACCATCGTTGTCTCAGTCAGCAGCGGACCACTGGTCAGTGAGGTGCAGCCCGACTCCTATGGCAGAGCCAGCTATGAGACCTATGTTTCGGCGTACTCCTCGCACTTACGGTTACTCGCTGAAACTACCAATGGTGAGGACAGCAATATCTGAAGTAATAGTAGTCTCTTGTAAGTATTGTTCTGTTGAGTAGATTTATTGGGTGCCTACTCACCCCGGAAGGGGTATCCGAGGGCATACAGGTGCATACCAGACAGACAAGCACAAAGAAGGGATCCTCAGTAAAGCGAAATGGAGGGAGTTAGAACGTACACGTTTTAAGTAACCTCTTAAACAAGGACAAATTAGACATCCTGTATGCCAGTGGACGGCCGCCAAATGGGAAAAAGAGTGACCTACAGTTCTGCCAAGATGGATCTGGAGGGGTTGGGCTAATGCAATTATTTTCAGTTGTTCAAGCTGTGAGCGGCATTTAGGAGGAAACCATGTTGCAGCAGTAATAAGGGCCTGCAGAATAAAGGGTCCTATCGGTGTGGTACAAGAGCTTAAAAATAACATGCTTACGTATTGAAAGCTAGGAAAAGGGCTCTCAAGGTAGGGATGGACGCAGATCTGGATGGAAGACTGCACACCACCCAGGCAGCAGTGTTTTAAATAGCTTGAAAGCGGTAAGAAGATAGTCCACAAAACCTACATACAATAGTCCAGGAGGCTTGTCAAAAGGTCTTGAATGACAGTTTTTCGACATTGTAATAGGACCCAAGTAAATATTTTGCGCAACATGCACAGGATCCATCAGAAGGCCCCATACACAGCAGTAATCTGTTCCTTCATAGATAAGGTACTGCCAACCATAATGCCAAGATTTCTTGCCACCTTCTTAGGGGGTGTGGGCAGGGCCAAGCTACTGGGCACCAATTTGCAGACCAGATGGAATTATCTTTGCAAAACAAGATCATCTTAGTCTTATCACCATTCAATTTAAGGTAACTAACCTTCACTCACATGGCTACGTTGCTAAAACAATCCAGGGACTTACTTCTGGTTGCTTCAATTTTGTCAACAATGAATATTATCAGTTATATATCATCAGCAAAAGATATCATTGTGAAGCCTCAAGCTCTCACGATAGCAGCAAGAAGGGCCAAGTAGATATCAAAAAGTGTGATTTTAAGAGAAGACCATGTCGAACACCGCAAGAGATGCAGACAGGCTCCGACTTAAAAGGGGAGAGATGGACAGACTGAGATCTAATAGCGAGATAAGACTGACAACAACTATGAGCCCTGAAAAATAAGCCAATTGAAAGCAGTCTTTTAATCAATATAGCATGCTGAAGGCTGCAGAAAGGTCAAGGAGGATGAGGGCCATAGGTCTGCCTTCATCCAAGCTTACTCAAAAAGATAGAGAGGAACCCCTTCACACTGTCAGGGGAAATAAGGTACTTAAGACAAACAAAAGTAAAATTCCCTTGACCAGATATTTAGAGAGATCTCTATTCAATGCTTAACACTATATAAAAATCTTGAATACTATATTCAAAATATTAAAGTGACAATTTTATTATCAACATTTTTTGTATTCTTCACATTTCATTATACAAAAGATTAAAACCGCATAAAGCTACCTAATAATACACAATAAAACAATAATTGTTCCCTTTAAAAAATGCAATACATATAAATCACAAAAAATTATTGGCAAACACAGTAATTGCTCCCTTTAAAAAATACAATACATATAAATCACAAAAGATTATCAGCAAACACAATCCAATTATGACCAGCATAAAAGAGAACGACATGAAGTGTAAGACACAACCCTTGTCAAATACATATGCACATCAGAGTATAACATTGAAACATTACGGTTAATACATTGCTTTCATCAGTATTTAACCCTGTAAATGTTTTATGTTCTGATTGTGCTTATATTGGCGTCGACGTGTTTAGATGGTTTTCATATACTTTGTTCCATCTTTATCAAGACTCAGAACTTTTTGTCTCAGTATATGGTCAAATACTGTGTATCTTCTCCCCTCGTTGTTCTGCAAATCGAGGCATACCACTTGACTTAAGGTCCAGATAAATGTACCGGTGAGACTGGCAGCTTATGCATGAATCTGGCTCCCTCTTTTATTGTACTTCCACTACGGCCTTTAGTTTGATAGACCCACAGCACAATTACTGTCTGGGTAAGTCGGTAAAGGTTCTGACGAGTGTCCCATATCACTCAAATCCTCATCTTCAAGTTTCTAAAAATCTTTAAAATTACACTGCTCCACGTGTGTGTGTGTGCCATATATTCACTGTCGCTTTACTGGTCGACTTTAGACTCCCCTTTAAATATTCATGGAGCTAGTGTTGATGGGTTCGTCCCCGAATATGGCGTGTGCCGTTTCTGTTGTAACGGCTGTGAGAAGGTGGCCTGATATGCAGTGCTCACTATTCTAGTGAACACTATGTATCAGTCCAGCAACCCTTATTGATGATTGGTTGTAAGTCAACCTTATAGACCAGCTATCCTAGTAGCGTGGATACGAGCAGTCTAAGGCTAAAGACCCGAGAGGGCGTGTTAAGCCAGCTGTTTACCACACATATACCCCTTGAATACCAAGTGAAAGGACACCACACAAGTGTTATGAAAATAAACAGATATTTATTAAGAATCACAACAGCCCTGTACTCTTTATGAGGACAGGGTACTAAGCACAAAACAAAACTCTGACGAAAATACTTAAGTTAGCACAGTATATACAAATGCCCGAGGGGCACGGAAAACCATATACTCTGAAAGTGGAATGCGAAATTACTAGCAGGTAAGTACAGTACTAATAGGCTTAGGAATCGCTAGGACTTGACTATAGAATCTTCAGATTACTTCTAGGAGGCCTAGGGGACTCGGGTGCAGAGTGTGCACTCTCACGCGTGATGCGGGACAAAGTCTATGGTAGCTAGTAATGACAAAGTTAGTGTTCTCGGGCGAACCCGACCTGGTAGGAGGAAAATGAAAGTGGATCCTGACCCTTGGATTGTGAGGCTATGCTGGGGCACCGAAATGCCGAAGTTACCTAGCCCAGGGGCTGCAGCTGCATAGGTCTCAAAAGACGTCAGGAATCCTCGTAGACGGACCAGGAGCCTGGAAGAAAGAAGTTGCTGGCAGGCGACCAGTGAAGAAAGTTCGATGGATCCAAGCCTGGATCGAAGGAAGATGACACCTGAAAGCAGAGGGGACCAAGTTCGAGACTACTAGCCAGTAGTCAGTGGGCACCAGGAGGGCACTGGATGGTAGCCACCTCGACTAGGTGAGTGGGTGACGCTGTGTTCGCAGATCTCACGGACCAGGAGGCGTTGTCGGCGACCAGGATGGAGGAGCGAGCTGTCCCACGATGGATGAAGCTGTCGGCGTCGCTGGACCCAGGATTGGGCAACAAAGCCTTGGCAAATTCAAGCCCACGCGGTGGACTCAAAATGGCGTCTGGAGTGGACCAGGAGGGTCCGGGGTGCCTCTCTTGAAGAAGGAAGCAAGGGCCAGTCTGGAGCAACCAGACCAGCAGCAGTGATGTCGTCGGGCGTCGTGAAGAAGGCCACAAGCCAGCCGGCTAGTAGCCACACAGCGCGGTGAGCACGCAAAAGCAGAAGGGCCCCACGCAGATCGTGGAGATGCTGGAGGGCTGATCTTCGGTGCTGGAGCTGCTCAGGGTTGGGGCTTTTCGGACCCCAAAGCACTCACCAGTGGAGCACACGGTGGGCTTGTTGCAAAGAAGTCGTGCAGCCTTGGCGATCGTCGGTCCCTCGAGGTCTCGTCGCACTCACGGTTCTCAGCTTTGCTGTAGAGGTGAGTAGAGGTCAGAGGTGCCAGGGAAGCCGGGTCTCGTCGAGCTGGGTCGTCGGATTCGTGAAGAAGGACTTGCAGCAGACCGCAGTGTTCTTAGGATGGTGCCCGCTTGATGCAGGGTGACTACTCCTTAGCCACAAGGGAGAATCTTGAAGAAGAAATCTTGATGTCCTTTCGTAGAAAGTCGTGTCTTGATTCCAAAGATGATCTAATTTGAACAGGGGGCCCGCTCCCATCTTTATACTAAAAAAGGGGGCTGACCCGGTGACTAGGTCCTGCCTATGGGTGGGACTAGGAGGGGGGTGGTTACACCCCTCTCCCATGCCGGACTTCCCCAGGCCAGGGGCTGGTGTGCCCCTGGAACTGGTTCAGACTGGCCTATGCGTAGTGAGCACCGGGGTGCCACTCAGCAGTCACCTTCCTGTAAAGCCCTGCCTACCCAGGATACACAAAACCATGTCTGGGACGGTGCTAGCACCGCCCCCGACAGGAAACTCTTTGTCCAGGCTCCCCTCGCTGGAAGGACTCCACGCTGCAGGGGGTCAGACTCGTGTCTGTGGTGGCAGCATCCATTTTGTGGAGCTGAGGCTTCGTTTAACTTTAACCGGGGTTCACAGTTACATACATGTCGTGTCCCTCTAGAAGGGTGGAATGCTAACCCCATCGCCAGAATTGGCGAGGGGTTAGTATTCCAATTCGTATGACACCTTACTCGACATGTTTTGATAAAGCAATACCAGAGATAGCATTTAACCGCGAGGATTATAATGCACTTAAGAGTATATGGTATGCGATATCATGGAACAGCTATTAGGACTTGATTCCGCACGCTGCAGACAGGCTCAGCTCATGCCAGAGCACCATCTCACACGATTCCCAGCACTCTGCCTTCAGGATTGTTAAGGCCTGCCATAGGAGTGACTGATAGGAATCTGTGTGTCCATTTTAGGGTTAGATATAGGTATACTATATCTACAGCAAAGGGTGATTACACAACTTTGCCCCAGCTGTCATGCAGCCAGTTGTGTCAAATTTAGGAGGCCAGCCAGGGGTGGCATAATACATGCTTCAGCCCCTGGTAGGCCCTGGGTACACCTATGCCCTGAGTTACAGGGTCTGATAACGTGGCCCAGTACCTTTTTTTTTTTTTTTTTTAAATATCTTTATTCAAGAAATTTTCCCCCCCCCCATTTTTCTGTTACAACCAGTGTGTTTTTATACATTTACAGATTCTTTTACAACGAATACAGATTTGTACTGCTAAATAATATGCAGATTAAAGTACTAATATTCAATGACATAAGATCACAGACATAAATGTGGCACATTACACAACGTTACTATTATTAGCTTTATATGTTCAACCCATTTCTCTATTATTGCTGCACACCATTTTTCCTATTCTTCCACTGTTCAATGGGAAGCCATATCCTGCACCCCATAGCTTTTGCCTTCCTTCCTTTTCTGTCATAAATTGCCTTCTCCAAATTATACGTAGATAATAATCTTGCAACCCATGTCTGGAATGACGGTGCAGTTTTATCCTTCCATGCCTTTGCGACAATTATCCTGTATACTGCTGTGGCCATAAATAAGAATTCTGAGTGGATTATATTATCCTCTGAGCTTACCCCCAGGATTATTAATTTTTCAGATAATTTAATTTTTATATCCAGAGAATTCTCTAGAAACTCTTCTATTGCCAGTTTTAAAGTATATAATTGTGGACATTGTACGAACGTGGCCCAGTACCAATTGGAAATGTACCTAAGGTACATGGAATCCATTTTACAGAGAGAGCAGTAGGCCTGGGGTCCTGATTGGCAGGGCCCCAGGTCGACAATGTCAAAAACCAGCTAAAACACAGGGCAAAAAGTTGGGGGCAACCATAGTCAGGAGGTACCTTCCTACACAACCCCCCCCCCCCCCAAACGAAAGGAGATAAGGCTATCCTTGTCCAGGTAAGCCTCTATTACCTAAGTGGCCATATAAGGAAGGACCAGCTCTGGCTTGGTTTCCCCCTGTGTCATGGTCCACTAGGCAACCCCTCACCCTAAGGGTATGTGAGGGTCTCCACCATAGGGAATCTCTGCCTTTGGTGTGTCTTGGGAAAGAAGAAGGCTGATGCTGGGATGGAGTACTGAAGTGAGGCTCCTCTACCTTTGGGCTCAACTTCCTCCAATCACCATCCATCATGTGTGCCTTTCTTTCTTTAGCTGAGATGCACTGAGCTCTCAGGGTCAGCCTCTAGCTACCTAAAGCTGGAGGCTGAGTCCCTCTGTTTGGCTTACTGGAGGGACAGGTCAGGTCTGGGGTTTTTAGGCCCCATGTTTGGCTGTGCCCAACAGTGTCCAGCTGTGGGAGGTCCCTAAATACTTTTAAGGGGGATCCCTCAGGAGTCTGTTTTATTTTCACTTGGCTAGGTTTACCAGCTTCAGTGATCCTAATCTGCTGATTAAGGGGTTCTTTTGGACAGGGGGCCCTTTGGGGTCCACCACTGGCCTCCCTGACCTCCACAGCCCTGGGCTGACTGAGGCAGGGTAGAGAGGTGCAGGTTACCTGCTCCAGACTGGGTCCCACCTGGGAAGGGTCCACTGCCATCGGGGGCTCTGCCAGGCTAGGCCTGACTACCTCTGGGGCAGTTCCTTCAACAGGGGTAGAGTCAGTTCCCTGAGGAGGCTGGCTCTCACCTAGTGTCTGGGAGGGGGAAGACTCTTCTTCCTCCTCAATGCTCTCTGTTTGAGTGGAGTGATCCATTGTTTCAGGCTTCACAACCTCACTATCTGTTTGAGTAGAGGCTGAGACCATTTCAACCTTGCCAACCTTTTCAGGAGGGCACTCAGTTTGTGTTTGGGCTGTGACTGTCACAGCCCTCCTATCCTGTTCTGGAAAGTCTGTCTGAGCCTGGGCAGTGGCTACCACTGCCCTTCCAACCTTTTCAGGGAGGAATGGTGCTTGGACTGAGGCTGTAGCTATTACTGCCCCACTAACCTGTCTGGATAGGCCTATCATTCTGGAGTGAGTTTCTTGCTCCACCTCAGCCCATGCTGAGATTTCCAGGTCATTCCCCAGTAAGCAATCTACAGGTAGGGTGTCTGTCACTGCCACTCTCATGGGCCCTGTGACATTACCCCAGCTGAGCTTGACTACTGCCATGGGATGCCTTCTCTTCACTCTATGAATGTCTGTCACCTGATAAGTAAAACCAGGGGTCAGTTGAGCAGAGGGGACCAGGTGGTCAATCACCATGGTGATGCTGGCCCCTGTGTCTCTGAATGCCTCAACTTTCTGACCATTCACTATGACCTCTTGTCTATACTTTCCCAAAATGTGGGGTCCAGTAGTGAAGTTGGCAAACCCCATGCCAGTCTCACAGACAAGAGTGTGGTCAGGGGACCTGGCTAGGCCATAGTCCTCCTGATTGCCCAGAGTAATGCCCACCACATTCTTGGGGGCACTCCCACCACCTGGGGGATTACCACTAGTGGTAACAGGAGGTTTAGGAGTATTACCTGGGGGCATATTTCCCTTATTGCCATTTTTAGGGCAACTGGCATCACCTTTGTAATGGCCCACCTGTTTACAGGTATGGCAATAAGGTTTCTTCTGTTCTGAAGGAGTGTTCTGGGACCCACCACCCTTGTTGGAGTTTTGGGGCCCTTGGGAAGTCTTCTCTGTGGATTTATCCCCACCCTTCTCTTGAGGCTTGGTTGATTCCTTCTTTTGGTCACCACCCTGGTTTTTAGGCCTGACCCTGGTTCTGACCCATTTGTCTGCCCTCTTACCCAATTCCTGTGGAGAGGTCAGATCAGAGTCTACCAGGTGCTGGTGTAATAACTGGTTCTGACAATTACTTAAGATTTGCTCCCTCATAATTAGATTGTACAATCCTTTAAAATCAGTAACCTTACTACCCAGTAGCCAGCCTTCAAAAGCCTTAGTGGCACAATCAACAAAGTCAGTCCAATCCTGAGACTGAGTTTTCTGGGTATCTCTGAACATCAACCTGTACTGTTCAGTCGTTAAACCAAACCCATCAACCAGTGTATTTTTCAAGATTTGGTAATTGTTAGCATCCTCCACTCTTGTAGTGAGGAGCTTATCTCTACCTTTACCTTCAAAGGAGAGCCACAAGATAGCTGCCCACTGACTTTGGGGAACACCCTGCACAGTGCAGGCCCTCTCCAAAGCAGTTATCCATTTGTGGATGTCATCCCCTTGTTTAAAGGGGGGCACTATCTTATTCAGGTGCTTTGTATCAAAATTCCTTTCCCTATTGCTAGGTTTATTGCTGCCACCAGTGGGCTGTAGCCCACATAATTCTTGCTCTCTAGCAAAGGCAAGTCTCTCTTTGGCCAGGGCAAGTTCTTCCCTTTCAATCCTCAGTTTGACTGCCCTTTCTTCAGCTTCATACACTCTCCTCTGAGGGGAAGTCATCCCTCTGTGAGAAGAGTTGTGAGAGCCATTGGTTCGAAGGGATCTGTTAGAGCCTCTTGATAGAGACCTAACTCGTCCATTCCCAATGTTAAGCTGACCTGAGAGTGGCCCCAGGGGTCCCCTAGTACCATTCTCATGCCTGCTTAAGTTGGACCTGGTTAGTCTGCTGACTTCTACCTGTCCCTTATCTGCCTCATCCCCTGACAACTGATCCTCATCCTCATCCTCAGCATCATCTGCTTCCTGGAGGGGATGGTCATGGCTATCAAAGGGTCCCTGTAAGGAGGGCATACTCCCATCTGGATTAGAAGGGTCTGGGTTACCAGCCCTACTGGCATCATAAGCCTCTAAGAGACCAATCAGAAAGGAAGTTGTGGGGTTAGACCCCTGTCTTATCTTCCTGGAGGTACACACCTGTCTCAACTCCCTGAAGCTAAGAACAGTATATCTGGAAGTGGGGACCTGTGGAGGGTCCACTGACACAAGGGGAGACTCAGAGTTTCCTCCTTTGTCTGACATACTGTTTCTAGTGTGGTGTAAGTGATGCACCTACCTACACTATGTGTTTGCCTACTGATCCCTTGCTAAGAGTTGCAGCCAAGGTGTGCTAAGCCTTGAGGAGCTGCAACAGCTGGTTCAGTAGAACTCAGAGTATTCTAAGCTTAGTTATATGTACCTAACAGTACTTATGTGATCTTTCAACAAGATATTCTTAGGATACGTGTGGTAAAACAACAGCAAGCTCAAATCCCAACCGCTGCCCACCAATGTGAGAAGGTGGCCTGATATGCAGTGCTCACTATTCTAGTGAACACTATGTATCAGTCCAGCAACCCTTATTGATGATTGGTTGTAAGTTAACCTTATAGACCAGCTATCCTAGTAGCGTGGATACGAGCAGTCTAAGGCTAAAGACTCGAGAGGGCGTGTTAAGCCAGCTGTTTACCACACATATACCCCTTGAATACCAAGTGAAAGGACACCACACAAGTGTTATGAAAATAAACAGATATTTATTAAGAATCACAACAGCCCTGTACTCTTTATGAGGACAGGGTACTAAGCACAAAACAAAACTCTGACGAAAATACTTAAGTTAGCACAGTATATACAAATGCCCGAGGGGCACGGAAAACCATATACTCTGAAAGTGGAATGCGAAATTACTAGCAGGTAAGTACAGTACTAATAGGCTTAGGAATCGCTAGGACTTGACTATAGAATCTTCAGATTACTTCTAGGAGGCCTAGGGGACTCGGGTGCAGAGTGTGCACTCTCACGCGTGATGCGGGACAAAGTCTATGGTAGCTAGTAATGACAAAGTTAGTGTTCTCGGGCGAACCCGACCTGGTAGGAGGAAAACGAAAGTGGATCCTGACCCTTGGATAGTGAGGCTATGCTGGGGCACCGAAATGCCGAAGTTACCTAGCCCAGGGGCTGCAGCTGCATAGGTCTCAAAAGACGTCAGGAATCCTCGTAGACGGACCAGGAGCCTGGAAGAAAGAAGTTGCTGGCAGGCGACCAGTGAAGAAAGTTCGATGGATCCAAGCCTGGATCGAAGGAAGATGACACCTGAAAGCAGAGGGGACCAAGTTCGAGACTACTAGCCAGTAGTCAGTGGGCACCAGGAGGGCACTGGATGGTAGCCACCTCGACTAGGTGAGTGGGTGACGCTGTGTTCGCAGATCTCACGGACCAGGAGGCGTTGTCGGCGACCAGGATGGAGGAGCGAGCTGTCCCACGATGGATGAAGCTGTCGGCGTCGCTGGACCCAGGATTGGGCAACAAAGCCTTGGCAAATTCAAGCCCACGCGGTGGACTCAAAATGGCGTCTGGAGTGGACCAGGAGGGTCCGGGGTGCCTCTCTTGAAGAAGGAAGCAAGGGCCAGTCTGGAGCAACCAGACCAGCAGCAGTGATGTCGTCGGGCGTCGTGAAGAAGGCCACAAGCCAGCCGGCTAGTAGCCACACAGCGCGGTGAGCACGCAAAAGCAGAAGGGCCCCGCGCAGATCGTGGAGATGCTGGAGGGCTGATCTTCGGTGCTGGAGCTGCTCAGGGTTGGGGCTTCTCGGACCCCAAAGCACTCACCAGTGGAGCACACGGTGGGCTTGTTGCAAAGAAGTCGTGCAGTCTTGGCGATCGTCGGTCCCTCGAGGTCTCGTCGCACTCACGGTTCTCAGCTTTGCTGTAGAGGTGAGTAGAGGTCAGAGGTGCCAGGGAAGCCGGGTCTCGTCGAGCTGGGTCGTCGGATTCGTGAAGAAGGACTTGCAGCAGACCGCAGTGTTCTTAGGATGGTGCCCGCTTGATGCAGGGTGACTACTCCTTAGCCACAAGGGAGAATCTTGAAGAAGAAATCTTGATGTCCTTTCGTAGAAAGTCGTGTCTTGATTCCAAAGATGATCTAATTTGAACAGGGGGCCCGCTCCCATCTTTATACTAAAAAAGGGGGCTGACCCGGTGACTAGGTCCTGCCTATGGGTGGGACTAGGAGGGGGGTGGTTACACCCCTCTCCCATGCCGGACTTCCCCAGGCCAGGGGCTGGTGTGCCCCTGGAACTGGTTCAGACTGGCCTATGCGTAGTGAGCACCGGGGTGCCACTCAGCAGTCACCTTCCTGTAAAGCCCTGCCTACCCAGGATACACAAAACCATGTCTGGGACGGTGCTAGCACCGCCCCTGACAGGAAACCCTTTGTCCAGGCTCCCCTCGCTGGAAGGACTCCCAGCTGCAGGGGGTCAGACTCGTGTCTGTGGTGGCAGCATCCATTTTGTGGAGCTGAGGCTTCGTTTAACTTTAACCGGGGTTCACAGTTACATACATGTCGTGTCCCTCTAGAAGGGTGGAATGCTAACCCCGTCGCCAGAATTGGCGAGGGGTTAGTATTCCAATTCGTATGACACCTTACTCGACATGTTTTGATAAAGCAATACCAGAGATAGCATTTAACCGCGAGGATTATAATTAGGGGTGGGCGGCCAGCTACGCTCCGTCTGCGGAGTGTGCGTAGTGCCGCCCACTCCGCATTTTGCGGAGCTGGCGGAGCCAGGCGGCACTCCGCAGACGGAGCGTAGCTGGCCGCCACCCGCCTCCCTCCCGCCCTCCCTAAATACTTTGAAATAAAGAAATGAAATAATTTAAAAAGCACTTACCTTGCCGCCGCTGCCCGCCGCGTCCCCGGGGCTCACTTACTTCCGTCTTCCGTCTTCCGTACTAATGCGCATGCGCGGGCGGCCGCGCATGCGCATTTTCACGAGAAAATGCGCATGCGCGGCCGCCCGCGCATGCGCATTAGTACGGAAGACGGAAGATCGCGAGCCCCGGGGACGCGGCGGGCAGCGGCGGCAAGGTAAGTGCTTTTAAATTATTTTATTCTTTTATTTCAAAGTATTTAGGGAGGGCGGGAGGGAGGAGGGTGGCGGGGCTGGCGGCCAGTGGTGTTTGCAGAGTGGGGCTACGCGGAGTGCGGAGGTGGGCGTAGTTTCTCGCCCACTTCGCGTAGCTCCGCGAAGCCCCACTCCGCGAACTCCGCCCAGGGTTAATTATAATGCACTTAAGAGTATATGGTATGCGATATCATGGAACAGCTATTAGGACTTGATTCCGCAAGCTGCAGACAGGCTCAGCTCATGCCAGAGCACCATCTCACACGATTCCCAGCACTCTGCCTTCAGGATTGTTAAGGCCTGCCATAGGAGTGACTGATAGGAATCTGTGTGTCCATTTTAGGGTTAGATATAGGTATACTATATCTACAGCAAAGGGTGATTACACAACTTTGCCCCAGCTGTCATGCAGCCAGTTGTGTCAAATTTAGGAGGCCAGCCAGGGGTGGCATAATACATGCTTCAGCCCCTGGTAGGCCCTGGGTACACCTATGCCCTGAGTTACAGGGTCTGATAACGTGGCCCAGTACCAATTGGAAATGTACCTAAGGTACATGGAATCCATTTTACAGAGAGAGCAGTAGGCCTGGGGTCCTGATTGGCAGGGCCCCAGGTCGACAATGTCAAAAACCAGCTAAAACACAGGGCAAAAAGTTGGGGGCAACCATAGTCAGGAGGTACCTTCCTACACAACCCCCCCCCCCCCCCCCCAAACGAAAGGAGATAAGGCTATCCTTGTCCAGGTAAGCCTCTATTACCTAAGTGGCCATATAAGGAAGGACCAGCTCTGGCTTGGTTTCCCCCTGTGTCATGGTCCACTAGGCAACCCCTCACCCTAAGGGTATGTGAGGGTCTCCACCATAGGGAATCTCTGCCTTTGGTGTGTCTTGGGAAAGAAGAAGGCTGATGCTGGGATGGAGTACTGAAGTGAGGCTCCTCTACCTTTGGGCTCAACTTCCTCCAATCACCATCCATCATGTGTGCCTTTCTTTCTTTAGCTGAGATGCACTGAGCTCTCAGGGTCAGCCTCTGGCTACCTAAAGCTGGAGGCTGAGTCCCTCTGTTTGGCTTACTGGAGGGACAGGTCAGGTCTGGGGTTTTTAGGCCGCATGTTTGGCTGTGCCCAACAGTGTCCAGCTGTGGGAGGTCCCTAAATACTTTTAAGGGGGATCCCTCAGGAGTCTGTTTTATTTTCACTTGGCTAGGTTTACCAGCTTCAGTGATCCTAATCTGCTGATTAAGGGGTTCTTTTGGACAGGGGGCCCTTTGGGGTCCACCACTGGCCTCCCTGACCTCCACAGCCCTGGGCTGACTGAGGCAGGGTAGAGAGGTGCAGGTTACCTGCTCCAGACTGGGTCCCACCTGGGAAGGGTCCACTGCCATCAGGGGCTCTGCCAGGCTAGGCCTGACTACCTCTGGGGCAGTTCCTTCAACAGGGGTAGAGTCAGTTCCCTGAGGAGGCTGGCTCTCACCTAGTGTCTGGGAGGGGGAAGATTCTTCTTCCTCCTCAATGCTCTCTGTTTGAGTGGAGTGATCCATTGTTTCAGGCTTCACAACCTCACTATCTGTTTGAGTAGAGGCTGAGACCATTTCAACCTTGCCAACCTTTTCAGGAGGGCACTCAGTTTGTGTTTGGGCTGTGACTGTCACAGCCCTCCTATCCTGTTCTGGAAAGTCTGTCTGAGCCTGGGCAGTGGCTACCACTGCCCTTCCAACCTTTTCAGGGAGGAATGGTGCTTGGACTGAGGCTGTAGCTATTACTGCCCCACTAACCTGTCTGGATAGGCCTATCATTCTGGAGTGAGTTTCTTGCTCCACCTCAGCCCATGCTGAGATTTCCAGGTCATTCCCCAGGAAGCAATCTACAGGTAGGGTGTCTGTCACTGCCACTCTCATGGGCCCTGTGACATTACCCCAGCTGAGCTTGACTACTGCCATGGGATGCCTTCTCTTCACTCTATGAATGTCTGTCACCTGATAAGTAAAACCAGGGGTCAGTTGAGCAGAGGGGACCAGATGGTCAATCACCATGGTGATGCTGGCCCCTGTGTCTCTGAATGCCTCAACTTTCTGACCATTCACTATGACCTCTTGTCTATACGTTCCCAAAATGTGGGGTCCAGTAGTGAAGTTGGCAAACCCCATGCCAGTCTCACAGACAAGAGTGTGGTCAGGGGACCTGGCTAGGCCATAGTCCTCCTGATTGCCCAGAGTAATGCCCACCACATTCTTGGGGGCACTCCCACCACCTGGGGGATTACCACTAGTGGTAACAGGACGTTTAGGAGTATTACCTGGGGGCATATTTCCCTTATTGCCATTTTTAGGGCAACTGGCATCACCTTTGTAATGGCCCACCTGTTTACAGGTATGGCAACAAGGTTTCTTCTGTTCTGAAGGAGTGTTCTGGGACCCACCACCCTTGTTGGAGTTTTGGGGCCCTTGGGAAGTCTTCTCTGTGGATTTATCCCCACCCTTCTCTTGAGGCTTGGTTGATTCCTTCTTTTGGTCACCACCCTGGTTTTTAGGCCTGACCCTGGTTCTGACCCATTTATCTGCCCTCTTACCCAATTCCTGTGGAGAGGTCAGATCAGAGTCTACCAGGTGCTGGTGTAATAACTGGTTCTGACAATTACTTAAGATTTGCTCCCTCATAATTAGATTGTACAATCCTTTTAAATCAGTAACCTTACTACCCAGTAGCCAGCCTTCAAAAGCCTTAGTGGCACAATCAACAAAGTCAGTCCAATCCTGAGACTGAGTTTTCTGGGTATCTCTGAACATCAACCTGTACTGTTCAGTCGTTAAACCAAACCCATCAACCAGTGTATTATTTGGTAATTGTTAGCATCCTCCACTCTTGTAGTGAGGAGCTTATCTCTACCTTTACCTTCAAAGGAGAGCCACAAGATAGCTGCCCACTGACTTTGGGGAACACCCTGCACAGTGCAGGCCCTCTCCAAAGCAGTTATCCATTTGTGGATGTCATCCCCTTGTTTAAAGGGGGGCACTATCTTATTCAGGTGCTTTGTATCAAAACCCCTTTCCCTATTGCTAGGTTTATTGCTGCCACCAGTGGGCTGTAGCCCACATAATTCTTGCTCTCTAGCAAAGGCAAGTCTCTCTTTGGCCAGGGCAAGTTCTTCCCTTTCAATCCTCAGTTTGACTGCCCTTTCTTCAGCTTCATACACTCTCCTCTGAGGGGAAGTCATCCCTCTGTGAGAAGAGTTGTGAGAGCCATTGGTTCGAAGGGATCTGTTAGAGCCTCTTGATAGAGACCTAACTCGTCCATTCCCAATGTTAAGCTGACCTGAGAGTGGCCCCAGGGGTCCCCTAGTACCATTCTCATGCCTGCTTAAGTTGGACCTGGTTAGTCTGCTGACTTCTACCTGTCCCTTATCTGCCTCATCCCCTGACAACTGATCCTCATCCTCATCCTCAGCATCATCTGCTTCCTGGAGGGGATGGTCATGGCTATCAAAGGGTCCCTGTAAGGAGGGCATACTCCCATCTGGATTAGAAGGGTCTGGGTTACCAGCCCTACTGGCATCATAAGCCTCTAAGAGACCAATCAGAAAGGAAGTTGTGGGGTTAGACCCCTGTCTTATCTTCCTGGAGGTACACACCTGTCTCAACTCCCTGAAGCTAAGAACAGTATATCTGGAAGTGGGGACCTGTGGAGGGTCCACTGACACAAGGGGAGACTCAGAGTTTCCTCCTTTGTCTGACATACTGTTTCTAGTGTGGTGTAAGTGATGCACCTACCTACACTATGTGTTTGCCTACTGATCCCTTGCTAAGAGTTGCAGCCAAGGTGTGCTAAGCCTTGAGGAGCTGCAACAGCTGGTTCAGTAGAACTCAGAGTATTCTAAGCTTAGTTATATGTACCTAACAGTACTTATGTGATCTTTCAACAAGATATTCTTAGGATACGTGTGGTAAAACAACAGCAAGCTCAAATCCCAACCGCTGCCCACCAATGTGAGAAGGTGGCCTGATATGCAGTGCTCACTATTCTAGTGAACACTATGTATCAGTCCAGCAACCCTTATTGATGATTGGTTGTAAGTCAACCTTATAGACCAGCTATCCTAGTAGCGTGGATACGAGCAGTCTAAGGCTAAAGACTCGAGAGGGCGTGTTAAGCCAGCTGTTTACCACACATATACCCCTTGAATACCAAGTGAAAGGACACCACACAAGTGTTATGAAAATAAACAGATATTTATTAAGAATCACAACAGCCCTGTACTCTTTATGAGGACAGGGTACTAAGCACAAAACAAAACTCTGACGAAAATACTTAAGTTAGCACAGTATATACAAATGCCCGAGGGGCACGGAAAACCATATACTCTGAAAGTGGAATGCGAAATTACTAGCAGGTAAGTACAGTACTAATAGGCTTAGGAATCGCTAGGACTTGACTATAGAATCTTCAGATTACTTCTAGGAGGCCTAGGGGACTCGGGTGCAGAGTGTGCACTCTCACGCGTGATGCGGGACAAAGTCTATGGTAGCTAGTAATGACAAAGTTAGTGTTCTCGGGCGAACCCGACCTGGTAGGAGGAAAACGAAAGTGGATCCTGACCCTTGGATAGTGAGGCTATGCTGGGGCACCGAAATGCCGAAGTTACCTAGCCCAGGGGCTGCAGCTGCATAGGTCTCAAAAGACGTCGGGAATCCTCGTAGACGGACCAGGAGCCTGGAAGAAAGAAGTTGCTGGCAGGCGACCAGTGAAGAAAGTTCGATGGATCCAAGCCTGGATCGAAGGAAGATGACACCTGAAAGCAGAGGGGACCAAGTTCGAGACTACTAGCCAGTAGTCAGTGGGCACCAGGAGGGCACCAGATGGTAGCCACCTCGACTAGGTGAGTGGGTGACGCTGTGTTCGCAGATCTCACGGACCAGGAGGCGTTGTCGGCGACCAGGATGGAGGAGCGAGCTGTCCCACGATGGATGAAGCTGTCGGCGTCGCTGGACCCAGGATTGGGCAACAAAGCCTTGGCAAATTCAAGCCCACGCGGTGGACTCAAAATGGCGTCTGGAGTGGACCAGGAGGGTCCGGGGTACCTCTCTTGAAGAAGGAAGCAAGGGCCAGTCTGGAGCAACCAGACCAGCAGCAGTGATGTCGTCGGGCGTCGTGAAGAAGGCCACAAGCCAGCCGGCTAGTAGCCACACAGCGCGGTGAGCACGCAAAAGCAGAAGGGCCCCACGCAGATCGTGGAGATGCTGGAGGGCTGATCTTCGGTGCTGGAGCTGCTCAGGGTTGGGGCTTCTCGGACCCCAAAGCACTCACTAGTGGAGCACACGGTGGGCTTGTTGCAAAGAAGTCGCGCAGTCTTGGCGATCGTCGGTCCCTCGAGGTCTCGTCGCACTCACGGTTCTCAGCTTTGCTGTAGAGGTGAGTAGAGGTCAGAGGTGCCAGGGAAGCCGGGTCTCGTCGAGCTGGGTCGTCGGATTCGTGAAGAAGGACTTGCAGCAGACCGCAGTGTTCTTAGGATGGTGCCCGCTTGATGCAGGGTGACTACTCCTTAGCCACAAGGGAGAATCTTGAAGAAGAAATCTTGATGTCCTTTCGTAGAAAGTCGTGTCTTGATTCCAAAGATGATCTAATTTGAACAGGGGGCCCGCTCCCATCTTTATACTAAAAAAGGGGGCTGACCCGGTGACTAGGTCCTGCCTATGGGTGGGACTAGGAGGGGGGTGGTTACACCCCTCTCCCATGCCGGACTTCCCCAGGCCAGGGGCTGGTGTGCCCCTGGAACTGGTTCAGACTGGCCTATGCGTAGTGAGCACCGGGGTGCCACTCAGCAGTCACCTTCCTGTAAAGCCCTGCCTACCCAGGATACACAAAACCATGTCTGGGACGGTGCTAGCACCGCCCCTGACAGGAAACCCTTTGTCCAGGCTCCCCTCGCTGGAAGGACTCCCAGCTGCAGGGGTCAGACTCGTGTCTGTGGTGGCAGCATCCATTTTGTGGAGCTGAGGCTTCGTTTAACTTTAACCGGGGTTCACAGTTACATACATGTCGTGTCCCTCTAGAAGGGTGGAATGCTAACCCCGTCGCCAGAATTGGCGAGGGGTTAGTATTCCAATTCGTATGACACCTTACTCGACATGTTTTGATAAAGCAATACCAGAGATAGCATTTAACCGCGAGGATTATAATGCACTTAAGAGTATATGGTATGCGATATCATGGAACAGCTATTAGGACTTGATTCCGCAAGCTGCAGACAGGCTCAGCTCATGCCAGAGCACCATCTCACACGATTCCCAGCACTCTGCCTTCAGGATTGTTAAGGCCTGCCATAGGAGTGACTGATAGGAATCTGTGTGTCCATTTTAGGGTTAGATATAGGTATACTATATCTACATCAAAGGGTGATTACACGACTTTGCCCCAGCTGTCATGCAGCCAGTTGTGTCAAATTTAGGAGGCCAGCCAGGGGTGGCATAATACATGCTTCAGCCCCTGGTAGGCCCTGGGTACACCTATGCCCTGAGTTACAGGGTCTGATAAGGTGGCCCAGTACCAATTGGAAATGTACCTAAGGTACATGGAATCCATTTTACAGAGAGAGCAGTAGGCCTGAGGTCCTGATTGGCAGGGCCCCAGGTCGACTATGTCAAAAACCAGCTAAAACACAGGGCAAAAAGTTGGGGGCAACCATAGTCAGGAGGTACCTTCCTACAACGGCACGCCGGGATGTGTTGTAACGGCAGGCCGGTTCCCTCACATCCCGGTGGTGGCCGCTGTTGGGGATCTGCCCATACGACAGCAGACTGACTCTGCGGGCCCAGAGAGAATTGCTGGCACAGAGTGGTCCAGGCAGACACAGCTGCGCCAATATACTGCTTCCCTAACGTCTCTGGATAAGTGGAGGCACTGGCGACCTAATCGATCGAGGCCCTGGGGTCATGGCGTAAGTCTGCTGGGAACTTCTGAATCCCCTGGGCCCTGCACAATGAGCTGCATTGCCCCTGGTGGCTGCTTTGGGAGGCGGCGCAGGACGTGGCCTGGTGAACGAGGTTGTGGGACAGGCTTAGGGGCGGGCTCCCGCCCCTCCCCAATGGCGAATATCTGAAGGCCTGGCAGTAGCTAGGCCATGGGACCTGCTTGGCCTTCACTCTAGGAAGCACAGCGGCCCCCAAGAGCGTGGCATTTTGGTGGACTGTTGGGGCAAACTCCTGCACCGTGATCTCCAGGTTAGGACCGTGGGACCCTCTCCCAATTTCCCAGTGCTGTTGGGGATGAGGAGGTCATGCCTAACCAACTGCCTCGCCGTCGGCCCTGGCAGATTACCCCACCGCCATCGGCCAAACCAAAATGGACCCACCAGGTGATCACTGGGAAGATGACGGCGCAGCAGACGGCTGCAGACCTGGGGACAATCCTAAAGGCCATACAGGAATCTAGAAATGCTGTGGAATCCAAGGTGGATGACTTTCAGGTAAATCTCTCCCTGCTGCGCCAGCACCTGGGCAATGTGATGGACAGGACGACTGAAGTAAAGAAATGGGTCTCCTCCGCGGAAGATGAAATCGATTCGCTCAAGAGCCAGATGTCTAGGCTGTCCGCCCCAGGGTCCACACTTACTGACAGGGCTGTAGATGCAGAAAACAGGTCAAGGAGCAACAATCTTTGGTTCATCGACTTCCCTCAATCCCTGGGGTCGCGCAGGTCTACTGGAGGACTGGTTTAGAACATTGGCCCCTGAGAACAAACTGTGGACCTTCTTTGTCATAGAAAGGGCTAAACGCTCCCTGGCGCCGAGGCCCCGGCCTGGAGCGCCCCCTCAGCCAGTGATCCTGAAGTTGCTTAATTTAAAAGACCAAGACGTGATTCTGCAGGAGGCCCACTCGCAGCCGGGATTGCAAATCTCCAAATCCCAAATTCTAATTTTCCCTGATTACATCAAGGCTGGTGCAGCAGCGTCTATGCTCCTTTGCTGAGGCGACAGAGCAGTGGCTGCTGATGCTTCTATCCCCTGATCTGCACTGTCCCAAGGATCCAGTGGGACACACCAGAGGATAGTCCCGTTGACAGGCGAGGGGCAACCGTTCTCGCTCCAGGAAATCCCTGGGTTGATCAATCGGGGGTCTCGGAGGGCCCTGGCTCAGCCCCAGAGGATACTGTGTCACCTACCTCCTGCCTCCCAAACGTCAGACGGAATGTCAAATACTTCTATGATCTTTCACTCAGTTGAGGTTGGCCTGAGCTTCCTTCTAGTCTTCCCTCACCTACCCGACTTCCTGACTACTGTATCTCTCATATTTTTCTTCTCTCTTTTTCTTCTCTACATGAGGATGACTGATGGAGGCTGTCCATTCTGGGGGCCAGTTCTGCCTCTCCCCGGCTAGGGCCCTTTGTTTGTAGTCTGCCGCCGGATCTGGATGTTGAGTCCACTGTTTAGTTTCTCTCATGACTTTTCAGTTGGTTGGGGTGGACTGGGGTTTCTCCTCCTAACTTTTAACAAGGCTCTGGTTTACCTGCAGTCATATCTCTTCAACCTTGCTGCCTCCTATTGTGGAGGAGATTACTGCGGGGGACTGGACTGGCCTTGGGTGGCTGCACTACACCCTCTTTGGGGTCGCAAGGCGTGGGCTCTTCCTTGGCCCTCCGCTTTACCTTTGCAGTGTACTTTTCAGTAATTGCATTTACCTGTGTTGATGTCAGTTGTCAGGCACTAGATCCTTTTGTATGGACGCCTGAAAGCCACAGAAGCCCCCTCCGATTTCAGCTGTTGCGGATGGTTATTCAAGGGCGGCAGATGCTTCCTGGGGTGAAGTGTGAGGTGGGGGTGTTGGTGGGTGGGTGTACCAGGTGGGCCCTCAGGCCAGGTTTACTGTTTTTAACAGCTTTGATGGTGTATTCCCTTTCAGGTTATCCAAGGCGAGCACAAATCTCATTACCGCCACAAGTGTATGACATGGCGCTGTAGGACCCCAGGCTATCATATTGGACCCTGCCTTCTGGCAGGAACTGCCTCATGCTCTCTACATAACCCTTCCCCCCGTACTAACAGTTTTCTACTGGAATGGGAACGGTGCTCGACCATATTAAACATTCTGCAGCATTACGGTACATGAGGCGACACAGACCAGCACTCATCCTGTTGCAGGAGTCCCACTTGTTAGGCACATGTTGCCCCTTTTTATGCAATTTCAGGTATGACAGGGTTTAGATCTCAAGCATTACCCCTGGCTCAAGAGGAGTCGCCTTACTGCTGAACATATCTCTCCCCCTTGTAGTCATGGCACAGCACACAGAAGCACAAGGATGTTACATGGGTATTGAGGGCGGCCTGGAAGGTAGGCATTACATCTTTGTGTCTTGTTATGTCCCTCCGCCTCTGTTGCAGCCCTTCTTGCAGTCCCTGCAATCCTTTCTCCCGACTCTCCTCCAAGGTTTTACAGTGGTTGGGCCACTCTTCCATTGAATCCCATGGGGCGTACCGCCCTCTTCAAGATGGTGTGTCATTGCACAGATCCCCCTTTAATGGTTGATTGGGCTTAACGGACATGTCCCTTTACTATCTCTCAGCCCATTTGGTACCAATTATCGGCTGGTTTACTGTTGGGTGGGATGACCTGGCGTACCATCTAGACATTCAATCGATGAGTCTGGATGGTCTGCTTGGTCTTCTGAACGGGCACATCTGCCCGTCACCCTACCTTCTTGTACGCGGGTATTCCTTACCTGCTGGAGGGTGGCTCTTTGGCTTATTGGCTGGGATCGCAGCCTCACTGAGATGACTCCTCTATGGTGGGGGGAACTTGGCTTAGTCAGCTCTCGACCCTGGAGGTGTTCGTCCCCCTGGACCGAATTAGGATTTCCTACTTGGGGGATGTCTACAGGGAAGGTAGCCTCGCAACATTTCAGGACTTAAAAGCCAAATATACCCTGTCCAATTCAAAGTTTTTTCAGTACCTCCAATTACGCCACGTCCTACAGGCCCACGATCTCCCAGAAGCTTTGCAACCCAAGTTTAATCAGCTTGAGGCGAACGTTTTCTTTGGGCGTCTGGGTAAGGGGGCCATCTCTGTGATTTATCGCTTGGTGGTTCAATTTAATTACCTGCATGGAACATACCTCACCCCACGGCGTTTGCAACACTTACTCCCTGACGCCCAGGCAGTATGTGCGTGTTGCGCACTTCCATCAGCAGAAACTTCCATGTAGCATGGGATTGTCGAGTGTTGAGCCCTTCTGGGAGAGGATGGGTCGGGTGCTTTCCTCTGTTCTGGGTCGTACCCTGGAACTTACACTCTGTAAAGTGCTGCTGGGGTTGGTGGAGGAGGTTGGGGGCCCCTGGGCAGAGCGACTCTTTTTGGGGGTGGTCTGTTTGTTCGCTAAACGAGACGTGGCTCGTACCTGGAAACAGCAATTGCCACCAACACTCAGGTGCTGATTCAGGGGAATGGACTGGTGCGCACACCAGGAGAAGCCAGTTTTTGAGGCTCATGGCTGCCCTCAGAAGCACAACCGAATATGAGGAAAGTGATGTAGCTATTACGGACTGTCGATTTGACCCTGTAAAGTTTTGCAATATTGATGGCTGGGCTTGCTGCATTGTTGTGCACATACAATGTACTCTTTTGAACTGTAAGGCTATGTGTCTTGAAGCAAAACCTTCAATAAAGTTGGTTATAAAAAGAAATGAGTTGCAGCATTGGATAGAGCTTGTGCAAAGGTTAAGTTTTCAACGTAAAACAAGAAATTTACCTAAAGTTATTGAATGGGGTACTTGAGGTTTTGAGAGGAGAATGCTCGTATACATAATTATATTTCCACTGAGAATACATCAAACCTGAACCATAACAAAAAACAATAAACCATTCCCCAATTTTCTGCATCCAAGCTTAGGTTAGTGTTAAAAACTTGTTTAACACTGGTGGGAGACAAATTGAATACTATTATTGTCAGAGCAGGATTCCCTCAAATAACATTGACAGACACATAATTTCACAGGTCATCCTTTAAAGATGTGGGATGCGCTCTGGCAGACATGCCCAGATAGACCAGACATTGGAGCCTTTATGGCAGAAAGTATAAAACTGACTGAAGACATTGCAGAATTCATTACCAGAATGAAAGAGCGATGGGAACAGGAAGTAGGATGTAACTAGGAAAATACTGGCGGAAATGTAATGTTATTCTATAATGTATTGAAACGAGGCCTGCCCTCAGATATACAAGTGAGCCTATATGGAGTAGTGGGACTAGAGGTTAAACTGTGACCAGAAATGCAAGCCCATATAATACATTATTTCAAGCGAAAGAAAGAAAAGGACAGGGAAAGGAAAGGAAAGAGCAGGCAGAGAGGGACACAGCTGAGTTGGTGCAACAAAAATTATAAAAATCCAGTAGAGAAGGGGAACTTCAGCAGCACACAAATTACTGTTACTGCGACAGAGCCTGTGCAGGCACCAGGCGGGTAGCCAGTAAGTAACATAGGAAAGAAACAAGTAGGTTTTCCAGGAGGCCAAGGACCAGTACAGGGAAGAAAACAAGGAGGATTCAGAGCAAAATTATCGTGTTATTACTATAGTAATATGGTTAATTTTGCAAGAGAGTGTAGAGCAAAAAGGAATGATGAGAAAGAACATGGATAGGTTGCTCTACAGAGGGAGATGGAGCCACAACAGGTGCAATGGGTCCCCCACCAGCATGTGACACAGGGACCCCAGGAAGTCCCTCAGATTCAGTGCACTGCACAACATGGGCAGATGTCACAGATTGTACCCCAGGTTGTCAGGAACCCTACAGGAGGGCCCAAACAGATGCAGATGGGAGGAGTAACGGTACAAGGAGGTAATCCCTTTTCAGTCCAACTATCTGGAGGGACGCCATCCATCAGTTATACATAATGAGAAGGTCCACAGGTAACAATTATGTGTCCTATACTATCAGCAATCCACAGATCACATGAGGAACCCACTGTTCCTCATGTGATCTGTGATCGCCCCTATAGTTTTTTTGATTAACAAACTATAGTTTTTTAATCAACACTGGGGCCACAAAATCTTGTATAAAGGAAAGAACACTACCCCTTTCTCACATTTCAATGGACACACAAGGGTCTTCTGGGGCGGTCAGGGGGGTTCCTTTCACTGAGTCAGTGAGCCTAACAGTAGGAGGCACACAAATAGATGGACCATTGTTATACTCCCCTGAGGCACCAGTCAATCTTCTTGGAAAAGACCTGAGAAACACGCTGAAAATGACCATCTCTCTATTGGAAGATGGGTCAATTGTTTGTACATCTGCAACTTCACACAAAAATAGAGGGATCCTCGCTACGACGGTCCCTTCTCGGGGACGATGAGCACTCCCACTGCAGTGAAGGGGGTGGATGGAAACCATGGACACATCTCACTGTTGTGCACCTGATCCCCACCTTGCCTCAGACATCTCCACAGATAGAAGGGGAACACGAGGAAGGAAAAGAAATGCAACAATAATAATGTAAACTTTTAAAGCATGAGAGATAGTATTTTCTCTGCTCTACTAGCGGACAGTTATGTATTGCCATGTTGCTCTTCTTGTTATGCCTTATTATGCTAGCATCTACACCAGAGGTCTTCAAACTTTTTGATGCCGAGACCCCCTTGTAAAACCTTTTTAGGCGTAAGGACCCTCCTCAACAACTATCGACACCCATAAATGCGCCTGTTAGACCTCATCACATCCATCCATTTATCATTCATCCACCCACACTTTCACACATCCATCCATCCATCCTTCATCCATCCACCCTTTCATCCTTCCATCCATCCTTCATCCATCCACCCTTTCATCCATCCACCCTTTCATCCTTCCATCCATCCATCCATCCATCCTTTACCCATCCACCCACTCATCCACCCATCATTCATCCACCCAGCTTTTCACACACCCATCATTCATCCATGGAACGTTTTATCTATCCATACATCCATCCTTCATCCATCCATCCATCCAACCGTTCATCCTTCCATCCATACATCCATCCTTCATCCATCCACCCTTTCATCCATAAATCCATCCTTCATCCACCCACCCTTTCATCCATCCACCCATAATTCATCCCCCAACCTTTTCACACATCCATCCATGCATCATTCATACATCCATGCAACCTTTTATCCATCCATACATCCATCCATCCTTCATCCATCCACCCTTTCATCCTCCCATCCATACTTCATCCATCCACCCTTTCATCCATACATACATCCTTCATCCATTCACCCTTTCATCCATCCATCCTTCATCCATCCACCCTTTCATCCTTCCATCCATACATCCTTCATCCATCCACCCTTTCATCCATCCATTCATCCATCATTCATCCACCCACCTTCTCACACATACATAAATCAATCATTCATCCATGCAACCTTTTATCCATCCATACATCCATCCTTCATCCATCCACCCTTTCATCCTTCCATCCATACTTCATCCATCCACCCTTTAATCCATACATCCATCCTTCATCCACCCACCCTTTCATCCATCCATCCGCCCATTATTCATCCCCCTTTTATCCATCCATACATCCATCCTTTATCCATCCACCCTTTCATCCTTCCATCCATACATACATCCTTCATCCATCCACCCTTTCATTCATCCATCTTTCATCCGTCCATCCTTCATCCGTCCACCCTTTCATCCTTCCATCCATACATCCTTCATCCATCCACCCTTTCATCCATCCATTCACCCCATCATTCATCCACCCACCTTTTCACACATACATACATACATCATGCATCCATGCAACCTTTTATCCATCCATACATCCATCCTTCATCCATATACCCTTTCATCCTTCCATCCATCCTTCATCCATCCATCCACCCTTTCATCCATCGATCCTTTATCTATCCAACCTTTCATCCATTCATCCACTCAATACTCATCCAACCACCTTTTCACACATCCATCCATCCTTCATCCATCCACCCTTTCATCCTTCCATCCATACATCCATCCACCCTTTCATCCATACATCCATCCTTCATCCACCCACCCTTTCATCCATCCACCCATAATTCATCCCCCAACCTTTTCACACATCCATCCATGCATCATTCATCCATCCATGCAACCTTTTATCCATCCATACATCCATCCTTCATCCATCCATCCACCCGTTCATCCTCCCATCCATCCACCCTTTCATCCATACATACATCCTTCATCCATCCAGCCTTTCATCCATCCATCCTTCATCCGTCCACCCTTTCATCCTTCCATCCATACATCCTTCATCCATCCACCCTTTCATCCATCCACCCATCATTCATCCACCCACCCACCTTCTCACACATGCATCAATCCATCATTCATCCATGCAACCTTTTATCCATCCATACATCCATCCTTCATCCATCCACCCTTTCATCCTTCCATCCATACTTCATCCATCCACCCTTTTATCCATACATCCATCCTTCATCCACCCACGCTTTCATCCATCCATCCACCCATCATTCATCCCCCCACCTTTTCACACATCCATCCATGCATCATTCATCCATGCAACCTTTTATCCATCCATACATCCACCCTTTATCCATACACCCTTTCATCCTTCCATCCATCCTTCCATCCTTCCACCCTTTCATCCATCCACCCTTTCATCCATCCATCCTTCATCCGTCCATCCTACATCCGTCCACCCTTTCATCCTTCCATCCATACATCCTTCATCCATCCACCCTTTCATCCATCCATTCACCCATCATTCATCCACCCACCTTTTCACACATAGATACATCTATCATCCATCCATGCAACCTTTTATCCATCCATACATCCATCCTTCATCCATCCATCCACCCGTTCATCCTCCCATCCATCCACCCTTTCATCCATACATACATCCTTCATCCATCCAGCCTTTCATCCATCCATCCTTCATCCGTCCACCCTTTCATCCTTCCATCCATACATCCTTCATCCATCCACCCTTTCATCCATCCACCCATCATTCATCCACCCACCCACCTTCTCACACATGCATCAATCCATCATTCATCCATGCAACCTTTTATCCATCCATACATCCATCCTTCATCCATCCACCCTTTCATCCTTCCATCCATACTTCATCCATCCACCCTTTCATCCATACATCCATCCTTCATCCACCCACGCTTTCATCCATCCATCCACCCATCATTCATCCCCCCACCTTTTCACACATCCATCCATGCATCATTCATCCATGCAACCTTTTATCCATCCATACATCCACCCTTTATCCATACACCCTTTCATCCTTCCATCCATCCTTCCATCCATCCACCCTTTCATCCATCCATCCTTCATCCGTCCATCCTTCATCCGTCCACCCTTTCATCCTTCCATCCATACATCCTTCATCCATCCACTCTTTCATCCATCCATTCACCCATCATTCATCCACCCACCTTTTCACACATACATACATCTATCATGCATCCATGCAACCTTTTATCCATCCATCCATCCCTCCTTCATCCATATACCCTTTCATCCTTCCATCCATCCTTCATCCATCCACCCTTTCATCCATCCATCCTTTATCTATCCAACCTTTCATCCATCCATCCACTCAATACTCATCCAACCACCTTTTCACACATCCATCCATCCTTCAATCATCCACCCTTTCATCCTTACATCCATCCATCCTTTATCCATCCACCCTTTCATCCATCCATTCTTCATCCATCCACCCTTTCATCCATCCATCCACTCAATACTCATCCAACCACCTTTTCACACATCCATCCATCCTTCAATCATCCACCCTTTCATCCTTACATCCATCCATCCTTTATCCATCCACCCTTTCATCCATCCATTCTTCATCCATCCACCCTTTCATCCATCCATCCATTCATCATTCATCCACCCACCTTTTCACACATTCATCCATCCACCCTTTTATCCTTACATCCATCCATCCTTCATCCGTCCACCCTTTCATCCATACATCCATCCACCCTTTCATCCTTCCATTCATAGATTAATCCTTCATCCATCCACCCTTTCATCCATCCATCTATCCACTCACCTTTTCTGTGCCTCTCTCATGGGGGGTGGGGGGGTCAGTATCTCTCTGTGTCTTCTTCCTTCTTCCTCTCTCATGGGAGGGCATCTCTGTGCTTCCCTGCTGGGGGCGGAGGGGGGGGGGGCAGACAGGCTGTAACAACATCTCACCATGAAGAACAGACTCTGAGGCACATTTCTTCCGCACTGGCACCAGGTATGAGGGCTCCTGGGACTTGTACCAATGATTTATGGGACGAGTCAAAGGGGTGGGGGGGGGGAGGAGAGGATCTTTCATGTGCTTTACTGGCGGGACCCACAGCTCCAGGCGCGCAATGGCCATTGAACTCAAAGGGCTACAGCCTCCTCCCCTGCCCCCTAGCCCTCCCCCTCGTGTATGTGAGCCCGGGCTGAAACAGCTTCAGGGACACACACAAAGCCACACCCAAGTACTTCACAGGTCTTTAAAAGACCTTCTACTTGTTAATGAGGCTTTAATGTTTTTCACTCCTCGTGTGAATTAGGCCTCCGCCGCCTGCGAGCACCCTGAATCAGCCCAACGCCACTAAGGCAAACGCTCTCACAGAATCTGCGACCCCCCTTCCCAGGACTCCACAACCCCCCTGGGGGTTGCGCCCCACAGATTGAAGACCTCTGATCTACACTGTAGAGGTATTTTAACTTGTGCATTGTGTTGTGTAAAAGTATTACATGCTTGCAAAGAGCAATACCTGAGCAAGAATTTACATCCCATAGTATTCATGCAGGCTTGGTAGATAATATGTGGTATCAACATATGACAGAGATAGGTACACAAACCTCTAATGTTTCTAGTTTTGTGTATTCTTTTATTCCGCACGCCGCCGACTCATAGAGGTTACATTCAGTTAAAGAACAATCCCCAAATGTTACCATGTGTCTATTACACCTTTTTCTTTGTAGAATGCGAGCACAGATGCAATCACTCTTGATTAGATAAGGTGCCTATTTATTAAACACCACACAGTGTGAGGAAGATGAAATGGACATCATACCAGACCGTAAGAAGCTATTAGTGAAGCTTGAGGAAATGAAAAAAAGAGGGATCATGAAGCATAAGGATCAGGTATGGAGAGCTAAGATATTACAGCAGGGATTTTTGGGAGTATCTAGATATACGCTTCTCTGAAAAATTATTCCACCAGACCCAGACCCCACGATTGTCAAGGGAGACCATATTTTAGGGCAAATGGATCAGTATAAGTTCATGGACAATGGCACCCATGTGCTACATTTGGGTGTAGGGCACTCTCTCTATGAAAAGGAAATCAGATTGACAATAGCATAGGCCAGCTACAAATCTTCGAGCAGGTAGAAAATCCAGTCTTTTTTGTATGTGTTTTAGGGGAAATGGAACAGTCCCGGTGGGCCAGAACAACAATTGCAACACCACAAAGTATAATTAGGACCTGCAGTGGGGCACCTCCAGCATAATGGACTTTTTCTGAGGTTGTGGTGAGTGGCTGGATACATGATTCCCTTCAAGATGGCAGGGCCTCTGTTCTGTAGGAACCATACATAAGCTGTCCTTGGTGATTCAAGGGGTGGGCATTTCACAACTGCATGAACATCCCATGAGGCGTTCAATGACTTTGCTGCACCATCATAGGAGGAAGAGAACAGAATATTATGGTACAACGGCCTGGGAAGACATTCCGCAAGAGTACTGGCTGTTTAATGACGCCCGGATCTTTTTTGGAACCATCCTTTTATTTGTGCAAGCTAAAGCAACTGCACGTTGGCTCCAGATCACTCATTGGGAGCCGAAGCGAGCTATCAATGCCACGTAGGACGGCGGCTGTCAAAAAAGAACTGCAAGCCATGGTTATGCAGCACTGATATGTGTTGGACTTGATGATGGCTATGGAAGAAGGCGTATGTACCAAGATTCATACAGCCTGTTGCATCTACATACCTGCTGATAATGTAACTCTGACAGAGGCCGTAGAAACTCCACATACCTTGCAAAAGAAGATGGTGGACGAAGGGGTGCCCCCAATGAATGATTTGCAGGATGGTTCACTAGGGTACCATCCTGGATGTCAGGACAATTTAAAGCCTTGTTGCCAGTATTTGCGATGTTGCCGTTGATATTCTGTGTCCTCCAGGTGGTGATAGGATGTTGTAAGAGGGTTAGTCAGAAGTTAGGAGGGATGTTCACTGACAGATTGTTCAATAAAATGCAGGACATTGAGGATCATGTATGCATCATAATGATGCCAAGCAAAAGGGAAGGTGAGGAAGTAGTTGAAAATTCAACTAATTGGAGGAATGTTGTCAAAAATGAAGAAGGCTTATACATGTCAATGCAAACATCAGCAGAAAAATGTATACACATGTACGCGTGAAAGGAAAGATACAGTTTCAGGCGTACTTCAAGAGAACAATAAAAAGCAGCACAAATGGAGTTAAGATTTAGGGGGATGGAAGTAGATGCAAGCTCTGGTAGAATAGGGAAAACCATTTAGACACCACTGTAGGAGTGAAGGCCATAGGCCAGCATTGAGGGAACACGTGTTCCAGAAAATATGCTGATACAGCTACACAGAGATGAAGGACAGACGGGATGTCAAGCTTTAAAGAACAGTAGACATGTAGGAGTAGGGCATAGTATGCTTCCAAGCCAGACAAGTCTAGAACACTGGTCGTACAAGCGGCAGTGTAGAAATGTAGCAAACCACAGGTGTAGATAAGCTGCATTCTTTGTCACTTATTTTGGTAGAATAGTATTGCCTTTTTTATAATTATGCTGTGTTTGAATAATCTATCAGTTAAAATGCAAATGTATATATGTGACATATTCACCTTTAAAAAGTATAAAAGCAACTGTCTGCTAAATCGTAATTTGAAGTTTAGTTTCCAGTTTCACAGACTTCACTGACCTTCCGTGCACTTATTAAATTCTGTGCTTGAGTGCCAATAGAAGTTGTGTAATCTTTTTCTTTCAGTAACACCTTGAAGAACAAGATACTTACCTTCGGTAACGATGTATCTGTAAGAGACATTAGTAGTTATATATTCCTTACCTTAGAATTACCCACAGGCTTCAGACTGGATCGGGAGAGGAAGGGTGGGGCGGTAAGGAATCAATAACTACTAATGTCTCTTATCGTTACCTAAGGTAAGTAACTTCCTCATCTGAAAGAGACCGTAGTTATAGATTCCTTACCTTAGAATAGATACCACAGCAATACCAACCCTGGAGGTGAGTCTGCGAACTAAGTTCACACCAGGAAGTCCTGGAGAACAGAACGGCTGAAAAAGTCATCTCTCTGTACTTGGCTGTCCAGGCAGTAATGCTTAATAAACGTGTTCAGGGATGCCCACGTGGCTGCCTGGCAGATGCCAACCAGCAGAACTGCACGCCCCAAAGCAGTAGTAGATGATGTCGCCCTGGTAGAGTGGGCGCGCAGTCCTACTGGAGGTTCCTTTTTAGCCAAAGAATAACAGATCTTAATTAAGGCTTCTGGTTTTATTGATTTTTACAGTTAAATACAGACAGAAATAATGTGTTCCCTGTCTGTATTTATTTTTAAAAACAGAAAAATCCTGAAAATGGTGCTTCTTTTCAGAGACTCTTCATGCTGTCTTTTATGAATTCCAGACAACAGCTGAGCAGATAGATAGCCTGGAGAGTTAAAAAACAGGATGAGATTTCATTAAATACAGGCATATGCTAACATAGATTTGTAGTAGAACACTAGTAAGTGAGGTCTTTTGTTATACATGGCTACTTAATTTGCTAAAACATGACAGGCATCCACGTATGAGTGCATGCCCAGGAGTTAAATAAATGTGGAAATATTACATTTACAGCTTCATTTATTTACAAAACACAAAAGAAATATGGATAAACACCATATTTGTTTTGTAAATCTTTTTTATTGGTTTATAGCACAACACATGGCCAGCTTACATCAATGATCAATGTCCAAAACTTGAATCATATTACCAGTCCCAACATCCTCCGTGGTCTTCCTTACTGAGCCATTATTGGTTTACAATTTTAATATAGTAGTCTCCCCTCCACGGTAAACTTCTCAATAGGCTCATGAATGCACTAGTAGGGGAGGAGCTACGCTAGCAAACAAGATGGCTGCTTAGGCTCCCGGCTCCGCCGACCTCCGCATCCTGCTAGATGATCCTGTCGATAATCCTGATTTTACGCCCGACCTCCCTGTAGATGAACTGATGCACACTCCGATGGTGCAATCCCGAAAACTTAATCGGCTTTCTAGACGGAATTGCGTCGAGTTGAAGTTTGCAGCCTAGTCCAGCAGGAGAGCCGGGGCCTCGAGTTTTGACCCAGCCGGGTTGCAGTTGAACAACATCGGCCGTGAGAATCAAACAGGGTCCGGTCTATCGCAATAGAGGTTTTTTTGTCCGAATTTGACGGCGGTCATTCTGATTGACTAACATCGAGGGAGGAGTGACGTGGCACGACAGCGGCTGTGGGTGGAGGTCCCTGTCCCGCGGACTCGGTTTGCCGCCGCCGGGGTTCAGTGGGTCGGGGTCTACACTCGCGGCACCGGAGTGCAGGTTGCTGCCGCAAAAACTGATCATTCACCCTCCGACGCCGTCCGTTCCGCTCCTGTCTGCTCCCCCGGAGAAACCGGGCTCTCTGGGGGAAGTGAAAATGGTCGGTACTGAGCGAGGAGAAATGGACCGGACGGAGCGTGAGCCGTCGCTGAAGACAGTATTGGCAGCCATCGGGGCATTTCATTCACATATGGATGCCCTGGTCCACAAAATGATCACGGGCCAATTTGAGACGGGGTGTGTGGAACCGGACCCTGCTCCACTGAAGGAACTGCAACCAGCTACGATTCACATGACGACCATTTTGATTCTGTACGAGGACCCCGTGCGACAAGAGGCGCCAAAGCCCTTGGTCAGTACTCTGGAGAATCATGAACCCGGTGTCTCGAACGTATTGCTACGCCTATCATCATTGCGGACTTTGGGAGGATCGATTGGCGTTCCCTTCCCGGAGACTCCTGTTGGTGATTGTTCTTGGACCTCAGTTTCATCCTTTCCCTCTTTGGTGACTATACGATTGTGGAGAAAACAACATTGGGACTATTCGTCCATGAGGGAGCGTTTCTGTGCGGATGGGGTTCTTGAGTACTTACTGACTTTGATTTGTTTTGGACTGAATTTTTTCTGACTCTTTTTGCACTTTGATTCTCCGGTAGACGTAGTGGACCTACCGGGAGGGGTTCGCACTATGGCCTTAATGGATGTGGGATTTGTAACTGTTGGACTCACGGGAGGCTGGGCGGTGTATCACAGCTCCCCCTAATTTACTTTTTCTGTGATCTCAGATAAAGTTGTATTTTCATCATAGGGGGTGCTTGTCTCTGGCGGGGGGGGGGGGAAGGGGACCGGGAGCCCATACGGAAATGCCCTCCCCCATTTTTTCTCTTTTCTACTTTTAGAACTTAGTTAGGGCGACAGGCACACTGCAAGTTGGGGTTAGGCGATAGCCATATGCAGGGGTGCAGGGTGGGGGGATGGGTTTATTGTTTTATTTCTGTTTTTTGTTCTTATGGTTTTCTTTTTCGTCAATCTTTTCTTTAGTCTCTCCCTTATTAGTAATATTGGTGAAATATCCTGATTTTGTTTAAATTCCAGTGTCTGGTTGCCATGTTTCTTCTACTATTCTGATTTCATGGGTCGGTGGACTCTGAGGGCCCGCGCTTAGTTGTTTGTTGATTGTAATGCTGCAAATCCTGCTTCGTACTTACTAGCACAGGCGTCTCAGCGATTCTTCCGTTGTTCCACGTCTATCCTGTCATTGTACCTGTCCACCCTATTACTATGTATGAATGTATGGCACCGGATATGTCTATTCTTTTTCCTTGTTTTTAAAATAATAAACAGATTTATAAAAAAAATGTTTTTAAATGAATGCACTAGTAAGAGCATGTTCGGTTCATCAATGCCTACGGTTCCCAATACAATTTTTACAATTTACAATAAGCCTTTACAATAAGCCATCACAATCAAACACCCTCCCCCATTTCTCTGCCACCAGTGTGCACAGGTCTCTAATCACCTATCACAGTAATATTATCAGTTCCTTCGTGTCTCGGTTCAGGATAGTTGGGGGACAATATATCCTGTTCCCGGTACATCTCTAAACCCCATATTCTGTCGTCACAGGATTAAGCCTATGTTCCCATCTCTGCTCTTGGGCACTCAAGGGGAACACATCGGAGCCTCCCCACAGGATCCCCTTCCAAGTCAGTCACTGCAGTCTGCAGTGCTATTATTAGTGCCTCCCACACCCTTGCCGCTTCCATCGCCTTCTCATTATTAGTGCGTATAGCCTAACTGTACTCTCGCTCCTAGTCCATGTAAGTAGTTCTGATTTCCACTTCCCTATGCTAGGCTCTCGTCGCGACTTCCATTGGACCGTGATCTCTCGCTTAGTAAGTAACAGGCCTAGGTCCAGAAACTTGCTCTTGATTTTCGTTTTGGGAGTATGCGGAAACCAATGCAAGATACAGGTGCCCATGTCAGCATCTATGTGGCGCTCTGTAACATCACAAAGCAGTTCGACAACCTCCATCCAGTAGGTTCCTAACTGTCCGCAACTTCACAACATGTGATGCAGCTCCGCCCCCTCTAGGTTTCAGCGTGGGCACTGGGCCGTTTCTATCTGATAATACCGATTAATTTTGGCCGGAGTCAAATAAGCCCTATGCAGTACAAAGAAGTGTATTAATTGAAATCTAGCATTTCCTAGAGCCCTTCCAAGCCCTCTGAAACAACGGCGCCTGCGTAGTGTCCGGTATTTCCTTCCCAAGATCAACCTCCCACTTTCTCTGTAGCTCTTGCATAAGTTGCAGGCCTTCTGTGACCAATCTCCTGTAAATACAAGTGACCGCCTTAAACGTTCCCGCCGCCATCACTACATATTGGCATGCCATAGAGGTCCATGGTTCCGATAGTCCTTCTTTCCTATGGCGTTGTATCGCCGACACCAGGGCTGCATGCAGTAAATAATCTCCTTGCGGCCGGTCGTACCTGTCCTAAAGAGTCTGAAACGGCAGTAACACCCCATCTTCATACAAATCCCCCATTAACTGGACTCCCATCGTCTCCCAGTCTGCTAGTGCCGACCAATCTCCTCCATGCGAGAGGGCAGTACACATGCCCAAGGGAATCTCCGGCGCATACGGGCGACTAATGCCAGCTCTACGCTGGCTCCGGTTCCAGCACTGTCTCAACGTCCGCTCTTCCTCGGTTAGTGATCCGACACGCAAGCGCTGCTGTAATATTGTAACCGAGAGCACGTGGCACAGAATTCACAGGCCCTCTGGACCGTCCGGGCCCCAAAACTCCAGAGCCACCGCCTGAGTAAGCCACTGCAGCTGAGCTGCCAAGAAATAAAATTTGAAATCTGGTACTGCTAGGCCCCCATCAGACCTCTGTCTCATCATTGTAGGCAAAGCCACCCACTGTCTACTGTGTCCCCATATGAAGCCGCTACCCATGGATCTAATCTGTTTGAAGATTACCCCCGGTATCAACAATCAATCTCCTAAAATAATATAGCAGACGGGGGAGCGCCACCATCTTCAGGAGTGCCACCCTGCCAACCACTGAGAGTAGGAGAGTGCTCCAAAAAGTCATGCTACCTCGCAGTCCCACTACAGCCCTTTCCACGTTCTCTGCCCAGCAAATCAGCAGGTGCAAGATATATATTGGTCCCAAGATAGGGTAGACAGCTCTGTTCCCACCGAATTCCCGTTACCGGAGCAGGGCCTGCTGTCAAAGGGATCACTGGGAAAAAAATTGTCTTCTCCCAGTTGACTCCCTGCCCCGAGATCCCTCTGAACGCCCTCAGTAGGCTCGTCGCCCCCTCCAGTGCCTCTCCAGTGTCAGCCAAGAAGATAAGGAGATCGTCAGCATATAGAGAGATATACTGTTCGTCGCCCTGCAAGGTCAGGCCCGATAGTGTCGCCCCATCCTAGCATGTTCAGCCAGGGTCTCAATGGCCAATGCAAACAGCAGTGGTGACAGCGGGCATCCCTGTCGCATTCCCGGTCTATTGAGCAGGGGAGGATATCATCATCCCCATCCGCACCCTAGCTGTCACAGACCTATATAGTAATCCTGTCCATCCCACAAATGCCTCCCCAAGGCCAAAAGCACGCATAACTCAGTACAGATAGGGCCTCTCCAGGCTATCAAATGCCTTCTCGATGTCCACCAACAGATGCGCAGTATTTGGGGTGTCCCCATGATCTGTGTCTAGTATGCGAAGGAGACGTTGTAGATTAACGGCTGTGTTCCGGGTAGGGATAAACCCCGCCTGGTCACGATGGACCAGTTGCACCATGTGGGGTAGGGGCTGAGTCGTCAATATTCTGCTTAAAATCTTATAGTCATAGGTCAGCATAGATAGCGGGCGATACGCCGATCTGTCTAATGTGTCCCTTCCCGGTTTTGGTGTTGGGATAACGATAGCCTCTCTCATGGAAGTATGGATAAACTCCATTGAGATGGCAAAAAAATAAATCTAGATAAATTCAGACGTAAATGTTAAAAAAAGAAATACCTTACACCCTGGAGCCCTAATCTTAATGCATTGGACGACCCATCGAGAGATGGTACGTTTGTGCACTGCCCGACCTTTCTTGGCGCCCACATAACCCACAGAGTTGATTGTCCAACCGGAAGTCTTTAATCCGGTCAAGGTAGAAAGACAGCACACGTTTTGGGTCCAAATGGTGGAGTATCTCCTTTTGGAAGGGTGCTGAGGCGGAAAAAAGATAGGCAATGTGATGGTCTGACCTATGTGGAAAGAGGTAACCACTTTGGGCAGAAAAGAGGGCCTAGTACGGAGGACTACTTTGTCCGGATGGAAAGCAAGAAAATGAGGCCTGGAAGATAAGGCTTAAAGCTCACTTACCCTGCAAGCACAGGTGATGGAAAGCAAGAAAGCAGTCTTCAAAGTAATGAGACGAAGAGGACAATTATGTAGAGGTTCAAAGGGAGCACACATAGGATAAATGAGGACAAGATTAAAGTTCCACGGGGGCATTACGAAAGGAGGAGGAGGAAAGAGATGATGAAAGAGATGAGTAATGCCTTTCAGAAATCTATTAACAATAGGGGACTTGAAAAGAGAAGGCTGATCAGAAAGGCAAAGAAAGGCTGAAATGGCTGAAGGATAGAAGTTAAGAGTGCCCAGAGCAGAGCTCTGCTGGGCCAAAGAAAGAATGAAGAGAACCTCTGAAAGAGGGGTGGAAAGGGGATCCACAGCCTTTACTGTGCACCATACCACAAATTTGTTCCATGTACAGGCATATACAGTTTTAGTGGAGGGACGCAGGACTGCCAAGATGACATAACAGATTTCGGGAGGAAGGTCAAAAGCTGTCATCTGTCGCTGCTCAATCTCCACGCAAGTAGGTGGAGACTGGACAGGTACGGTGGAGGACCGTCCCCTGCTGCTGCGACAGAAGATCCTCCAGAAGAGGCAGTCTGTTGGGAGGATCGATGGCCATGCTGAAGAGCTCGGGGTACCAGACACTTCGTGCCCAGTCCAGAGCCCCAAGAATTATTTGGGCCTGGTTGCGCTTGATCTTCTTTAGCACTGTGGGTGGAAGTGGAACAGGCAGTACAGGCAGAAAGGCTTACAGGAGGCCGCAATTCCACTTGCGACAAAAGGCGTCACCGAGCTAGTGCCACACTGGAAACTCTAACACGCAGAACTGCTGACATTGCGCATTCAATTCGGTGGCGAATAGATCCAACCAAGGCTCCCCCCACTGCTGAGAGAGACCTTGCACCACCACCGAGTGAAGATGCCATTCATGATTCATCATGGTCCGGTGGCTGAGTTCGTCTGCCCTGGCGTTTATGGAAACTGTCAGCCTGTTGACATAGGGTTTACGACATCACTCCTCCCTGTTTGTTGCAGGACCACATGGTGGTGTTGTTGTCTGTAAACACCTGCACTACTCTTCCTTTGACAGAGGGAAGGAATGCTTTCAGTGCAAGACGAATTGCCAGGAGCTCCAGAAGGTTGATGTGGACTTAGCCGGAGACCAGAGACCTCTGATCTCCTCCTCCCCCATGTGGTCGCCCCATCCCAGAAGTGAGGCATCCATCAACACTGTGAACTCTGGTAAAGGAAGAAAGAGGGATCTGCTGCTGACCCAATCCTAGTTTGTGAGCCACCAATGCAACAGACTTGCAGTCCCCTCCGAAATCTAGACGACATTGGAAGGATTGCCCTGATGCTGAGCTCACTGGAACTTCAGGTCCCACTGCAGAGCCCACATATGCCATCTGACATGATCCATCAGCAGGATGCAGGAGGCCATGAGATGCAGGAGGCCATGAGATCCAGGAGCCTCAGGGTAATTCTCGCCGGAATCCAAGTTAGGGGCTGAAACATAGGTATTATAGCCGGAAAATCCGGACTCGCTGCTCGGAATGGTAGACCCGAAACTGCGCTGTGTTCAGAACCGCAGCGATAAAAAGGAGCTTCTGAGAAGAAATCAGGAGGTCCGCCGTAGTCTGGAGGTGGGAGACAACAGCCTGGGGTGAGCATGCCTTAAATAGTCAAGATAGGGGAAGACTGGAACCCCTGATCTGCGCATATTAGCTGCGACCCCCACCATCACTTTCATCAACAGCCATGGGGCTCTGGCAAGTCTAAAGGGGAGCACGGTAAACTGAAAAAGTTGTGGCCTACCGTGAACCGTAGGTAACGCCGGTTGGCAGGTAAGACAGGGATGTAAAAATAAGGGTCCTGCAAGTCCAAGGCTATCATCCAGTCTCCAGGGTCAAGGGCAGAGAAGACCTGAGCCAAGGTTAACATCTTGAACTCCTCCTTCCGGAGGAAGCGGTTGACGTCCCTGAGGTCTAAGACAGTATGCAGGCCTTTGTCCTTCTTGGGCACCAAGAAGTTGTGGGAGTAGCAACCACAACCTACTTCTGGCACAGGGGCGTGTTCGATAGCTACCTTGGCCAAGAAAGCCGTAACTTCCTGGCGGAAAAGGGCCAAATGATCCTGTGACAAACAATGGAGTGTAGGTGGCATTGAGGTAGGGGTAGTGTTGAATGGGAGGGAGTAGCCCCTTCGGACTATCTGCAAAACCCACTTGTCCGACTTGATGTTGTGCCAGTGGGGAAGGTGATGGCAGATCCTGCCGCCCACTGGCAACTGGTGGCCCGGAAAGGTTGGACTAGGACGGTTTGGAGGCTGCTGAAGAGGTGGCATGGGTGGACTGGCCCGCTCACTGGGTCCCACGTCCCCGGCCATGCAGAGGCAGGGTAGCTTGCATGGCCCTGTGGCGCCTGGTGGAACGTAGTGGGGTACCCCTTCCGTTGCCACGAAAGGGGCGAAAGGCAGACAGTGTGGGGCGAGAAGTGACTGCCAGGCCAAAGGACCTGGACGTAGCCCTACAATCCTTGAAATGCTTGAGCGCTTTGTCCGCCTTGTCACCAAACAGGCGACGGCTATCAAAGGGCATGTCCAAAAGGGTAGATTGGACATCCCCAGAGAAGCCAGACGTTCTCAGTCAGGCGTAGCGCCTCAGGGCTACCGACATGGAAACTGTTCTACCCAGCGAGTCAGCGGTATCCAGCCCACACCGGATGGTAAACTTTGCTGCATCTTGACCATCAGCAAGAGCGCATAGGCCCGGGGCTCCTCCGGGCGCACCGTGTGTGTATAACGGCCCAAGAGACATGAGGTGTTCACCGTCCGCAGTCCTAAGCTAACATCTTCTTCCCCAGATGGTACAGCTTCTTGGAATCCCTATCTGGGGTAGCAGTAGGGAATGCGCCTTTTGAGGATGTCTTGGACCATCAAGCTTTCAAGGGTAGGGTGTTTGGAAAGAAAAAGTGGGTCGCCTGTTGCCAGGCGATGACGTCGGGGAATCATCCTGTTCACAGGAGCCCCTGTGCTGGGCTTGGAACAAGTGCACAGAAGGATGTCGGGGAGGGCTTCATTAAAAAGCAGCTGGGGCTAGGAAGAGGCTGCTGAAGCACCTCGGTCTGGAGGTAAGTCGTGAAAGCCAGCGTAGGAAGCTCGAGGCCCAAGGCCTCAGCCGCCCTACACAACACCACCGTGTAGGAAGCTCCAAACCCATGGGAGGGGAGGTATCCAGGCAACTGGCATCACCCAACTCCTCTCGGTAGTCCGGGTCCTCAAGTTGGTCTGCTAGATGGTCAACCGACCCCTCCCAGTCCTCCTTGCCTTCCTCTGGCTGCCACTCAGGGCGATAGGCAATGCCAGGGATGAACTGATGTACAAAAGTAGCCTACCGGCGCCGGTCGACGTCGGTCCGGCGCCGGGTCCAAGTTGGGAGTGAGGCTGGGGTCAACGCCTTTTGGGGGCACAACCGGCGTAGGGCCACCAGCCGAGTCGGCGGGGCCCTAAGGCACACCAATGAAGCTGGGCTGCCAAAAGTTGCTGTGAATCTCTTCGTAGGAAGCTCGAAGCTGGACAGGGGACGCTCTGGGAAAGGGAGGGAAGCACAGAGTAATCCCAGAAGTGGGCTCCATAGGCGGAGCCGGAGAGCAACGACGCTCCAGGTCACACTTCAGCTAACGGATAGGGGAAAGGCGAAGAGAGACGGTGCTTATCCGCCTTCTTTTTGTGTTTTTACTTACGCGTAGGAGTGCGAAGACTTCGAAGAGGAATGGTGATGACTCAGAGACTGGTTTGCAACCTTCCTCTCGACGGGGACCTCGAACGGATTGGAGCAGACTGCCGGCCCTCCAAAAGCTTTTGTGACTGCTCCCGCAAAGACTTCGGGTTCATGGCCCGGTAGTCGGAGCTTGACTTCGGATTGTGGTCGCTCTCCAGGCACCAAAGACAAATGAGGTGCGAATCGGTGACTGACATCAACTTTCGACAGGAGTCACCGGGCTTGAAGCCGGTCAGACGATGGAACATCCCTTCTGCACCAGGAGTCGAAGACTCAAAAAAGAAGTCGACAAAAGCCGAAAAAGGATTGGTCAAAAAGTGACTAGGGGGCACGCTCTATCAAGATCTGCGCAGGCTGGCACAGAAAAAGAAAGAACGGACGTCAGCACGCAGGAGCGGCGTCTAAATAGACACTGCAACCTCATCAAGGCGGCCACGGCGCCGACGACGAACGCGGAATCGACAAACACTACCTACCAACGCGCAGTGGAACTGCTATGAAAAGATTTCTCTGGATCCACTCTGACGCCTGGGGGTACATCTAATGTAAGGAACCTATAACTATGGTCTCTTTCAGGCAGGGAGGCATATAAAGTGCAAGAGTATGTCTAAACATGAAAGGGTGTGGGATCCGTTAATGGACTTAATGTAATCTGTACAGCTGACCATCACTGATGATGCCTTGTCTTGTGTCCTGGCTGTAAGGTCCTGGCCCTCCTGATGACTATTAAAACATGTTTATAGTTACCAAAATTTAAACTATTGTACCATTCCTTGAGAATACGCAAATCTTGCATTACATCCATTGTTCATTTTTGGTATATGATGTGTACACTGTGTACAAGCCATTTATGCTTAGCTACATAACAATAAAAAAATGGAATAAAAAAACCTCCAAAACTACAGGCCGATGGGTTGCAAACTAACTTTAAATTATATCATTACAATACTTTTTTGCCAGAATTAGGATCTTTTGTAACCCAGATTACATGGGCGCCTGGAGCAGGACAAAATAAAAATCAGTAAGTCACAAATCAGATCTTTTGCACCAGGCACCAGTCCAAAAATGAATACCCGAAGGAGAATATGGGCAGTAGGTGCCACAGTGAGAGTATTGGCACATACTGTAACCTTTGGGAAGAAATGATTCCCCATGAAGTGTAAGTGCTTCTTTTGAATATTTTCTATTTCCAATGTTCAAACATTTCCTTGATTATGCACTACTGTAAAAACATATTCTGCATAAGTGAAGTAATGTAGGATAAATAAAAGGACAATAGAGAGGAACTGATCAAAATTAAATACAGTAATAGGGCTCCTGTCGGATGCTTGACTTGTTTCAGCAACGAGAGGCAATTTGAGTGCCCACCTTAGGTCTGCAAGCATAGCATCAGGGAAGTCTATAAAGAGGTATGTATCATGAGGAGTTCATTCTAGAGGATAGGGAGGGTGGAGGGTTGGAAAGAAGAAAAGGGTTTGCAGAGGTGGGTGTCGGAAGTCGAGGAGAAGGGTGATAGCTGCATACAAATATGTTCTGTTTCATCAAAAGGATACCAATGGTTCCTGCAACAACTGGCAGGTCAGCAGGTACTCGGCTGGGTATGATTAGAGGACTGTGAAGCATGGGAGCTTCCTTGGTGTCAGTCAAGGAAGGGATCCCACCCATATTCATTCGAGGATCTGAGCTTTGGTTGGTAGTCCGTATATCATCCTTTCTCAGAAGGCTATTCTCATCATTTCTTCCAGCCGGTCATGGGCTGTCAGAACCACCACAGACTACTATTTCCTTAGCATGTACACCTTAGCCACCAGTGATTGCCCATTATTTTCACTGCAAACACAATATGGGACAGAGCCAGCATGGAATCATTCTTAAAGTTATAACAGACATCTGTCAACCTAAACCATAGTCCAGAACTCCTTTAGCTTCCAGTAATTTCGCAGGACATTCATAATGACTCATGTCGATTGGTGACAGTGCAAACAGTTTGAACATTTGCGTTAGCTTAGATGCATGCTTTTCGCAACTATAAAGTTGCCACTACCAATCTGAATTTAAGTCTGAGTTCTCCTGGCAATTGCTATGCATGAGTAGCGTCAAAGACCAGTTGTTCTTCTAAAGCACAAGTTACTACTTGTGTAACAATATATCTGTAGGAGACATTAGTTAGTGATAGATTCCTTACCTTAGAATATCCCCAGGTGTCAGACCTGATCCGGAAATTTTTGTGTAGCAGTACCCTTGCGCGTCGGTAGGCATCGTCTGCGGCTCCGCGTCCGTCGTCGGCGCCGTGATGACGTCGTCGGAGTACTTAGACGCCGCCTCCACGTGCTGACGTCAGTTCTTAGACACAGCTTTTCCGCACCAGAAACGCAGAGCCATGCTAAAAACCAACACTGTTGCCAATGAAACTAGAGCCCTGAAAGGGGATGACCTTAACCCTAGATATCAGTTCGCAGATCGGGGAGGATGGGTGGGTCGGTAAGGAATCTATCACTAACTAATGTCTCTTACAGATATATTGTTACACAACTAGTAACTAGTGCATCTGAAAGAGACACGTTAGTGATAGATTCCTTACCTTAGAATAGATACCCCAGCAATACCAACCCCGGTGGTGGGTCTGCGAGCCAATAATCACACCAGAAAGTCCTGGAGGACGGAACGGCCAAAGAAGCCATCCCTCCGGACTTGGCTGTCCAGGCAATAATGTCTTGCAAATGTGTGCAGCGAGGCCCACGTAGCTGCCTGGCAAATGTCCTGCAAGGGCACTCCTCGGCCCAGGGCAGTTGTAGTCGCCATGGCCCGAGTGGAATGAGCCCTTAGCCCAACAGGGGCTTCCTTCTTAGCCAAGGAGTGACACGCCTGGATACACAAGATGATCCACCACGAGATGGTCAGCTTGTGCACCGCCTTTCCCTTCTTAGCACCCACGTAACCAACGAAGAGTTGGTCATCCACCCGGAACTGGCGTGTGCGATCCAGATAGTAAGAGAGCGCATGTTTTGGGTCCAGACGGTGGAGCCTCTCTTCCTCTTTCGAGGGATGCGGAGGCGGAAAGAAGGTGGGCAAGGTGATGGACTGCCCGATGTGGAAGGCTGTGACTACCTTGGGCAGGAAAGAGGGCCTTGTCCGCAACACAACCTTGTCCGGATGGACCGAAAGGAAAGGAGGCTTAGAGGATAGAGCCTGGAGCTCACTCACTCTCCTGGCAGAGGTGATGGCAACCAGGAAGGCAGTCTTCAAGGTAAGAATGCGGATAGGACAGTTGTGAAGTAGCTCAAAGGGAGCGCACATCAGAAAAGTAAGAACCAGGTTCAAGTCCGACTGAGGCATCACGAAGGGAACAGGTGGAAACGTGTGTGTGATGCCCTTCAGAAATCGATTTAAAATAGGGGACTTGAACAAAGATGGTTGATCAGGCAACCTTAGGAAGGCTGAAAGGGCAGAACGGTAGCCCTTGATAGTGCCCAGAGCAGAGCCCTGCTGGGCAATGGAAAGAAGGAAGAGAAGAACCTCAGAAAGAGGGGCAGAGAGAGGATCCACAGCCTTTGCTGTGCACCATGCCCCAAATCTGTTCCACCTGCAGTCGTATACCGACTTCGTGGAGGGACGCCTGGCTGCCAGAATAATGTTACAGACTTCAGGAGGCAAGTCAAATGGCCTCAACTGTCGCCGCTCAATCTCCAAGCATAGAGGTGGAGACTGGAAAGGTTCGGTTAGAGGACCGTCCCCTGCTGCTGCGACAGAAGGTCCTCCTGAAGAGGCAGACGAACCGGGGGATCGACTGACATACTGAGTAGCTCGGGATACCAGTACCTTCATGCCCAGTCCGGAGCCACAAGGATGACTTGTGCCCGGTCGCGCTTGATCTTCTTCAGCACTTTGGGCAGAAGTGGTCTAGGCGGAAAGGCGTACAACAGACCGCAACTCCACTCGCGACGAAAAGCGTCTCAGAGCGAGTGCCGCCTTGGAAATTCCAACGCGCAGAACTGATAACATTGCGCGTTCTCTTCGGTGGTGAATAGATCTAACCAAGGCTCTCCCCACTGCAGAAAGAGACCTTGCGCCACGTCCAAGTTCAGACGCCATTCGTGATCCATCATGCACCTGCGGCTGAGTTCGTCCGCCCTGGCGTTCAGAGAATCTACCAGGTGTTGAACCACCAGGGTCACTCCCTGATGTTCCAGCCACTGCCAGAGGTGCAGAGCCTCCTGGCAGAGGCTCCACAACCCCACCCCGCCCTGTTTGTTGCAGTATCACATGGCGGTGGTGTTGTCCGTGAACACCTGCACTACACTCCCCCGGACAGACGGGAGGGATGCCTTCAGTGCTAGACGAATCGCCCGCAGCTCCAAAAGGTTGATATGGAGCCGGGACTCCGCCGGAGACCAGAGTCCTCTGATCTCCGCCTCTCCCATGTCGCCTTCCCAGCCCTAGAGGGACGCTTCCGTCACAACCATGTGCTCCAGTTGGGGAAGGGAGATTGCCGCTGACCCAATCGCCGTCTGTGAGCCACCACTGCAGCTGTCTCGCAGTGCCCCATGAGATCAGGACATGGTCGGACAGGTTGCCCTGATGCTGGGTCCACTTAAACTTCAGGTCCCACTGCAGAGCCCGCATCCGCCACTGGGCGATATGCACCAGAAGGATGCAGGAGGCCATCAGCCCCAGAAGCTGCAGCGTCAACCTGACCGAGACCCGGGATAAAGGCTGAACGAGTGGAATTAGAGCCTGTATATCCCGAACCCGCTGCTCGTGTGGGTAAACCCGAAACTGCGCCGAGTCAAGAACCGCTCCGATGAAAAGGAGCTTCTGAGAGCGACACAGGTGTGAGTTGGGCACGTTGATGGAGAACCCCAGCAGGTGCAGAAGGTCGGCCGTAGTCTGGAGGTGGCTGACGACTGTCTGGGGCGAGCCCGCCTTCAACAACAAGTCGTCGAGGTAAGGGAAGACTGAAACCCCTAACCTGCGCAGATGAGCTGCGACCACCGCCATCACTTTCGTGAACACTCGTGGGGCACTGGTAAGGCCGAAGGGGAGCACGGTAAACTGAAAGTGTTTGTGGCCTACCGTGAACCGCAGGTAACGCCGGTGGGCCGGCAGGACGGGGATGTCAAAATAAGCGTCCTGCAAGTCCAACGCCACCATCCAGTCTCCAGGGTCTAGGGCAGCTAAGACCTGAGCCAACGTCAGCATCTTGAACTTCTCCTTCCGGAGGAAGCCGTTGACGTTCCATAGGTCCGAGATAGGGTGTAGGCCCCCTTTGCCCTTCTTGGGTACCAGAAAGTAGTGGGAGTAACAACTACACCCTACTTCTGGCCCAGGAACGCGCTCGATGGCCCCCTTGGCCAAGAGGGCCGTAACTTCCTCCCGCAGAAGTGTCAAGTGATCCCCCGACACGCGGTGTCACCGCGGTGGCATGGCTGGAGGGGGCGTCTCGAAGGGGAGGGAGTAGCCCCTTCAGACGATTTGCCGCACCCACATGTCCGATGTGACAGTGCGTCAGTGGTGGAGGTGATGGCGAACCCTGCCCCCCACTGGCGTCACATGGGCCTGAAAGCACGGATTAAGAAGGTTTTGAGGCGGATGCTGCAGGGGTAGGTGTGGACTGGCCTCGCCGTGGACCCCGACCATCGCCAGGGTGGTTTCCACGTCCGCCACCGCGTTGGATATTAGACTGCGGTGCGTGGCTGGCGGCACGTGTGGGGGCGCCCCTTCCTTGGCCATGAAAGGAGCGAAAGGCACCCATTTGCTGGCGCGGGGCCGAGAGGCCCAAGGACTTGGCCGTAGCCCTGGAGTCCTTAAAGCGCTCAAGCGCATGGTCTGCCTTGTCGCCATCGAACGGCATGTCCATAAGTGTGTTTTGGACATCGGCCAAGAAATTGGCGGACCTCAACCAGGCGTGTCGACGAATCGCCACCGTCGTTGACATCGCTCTGCCCAGTGAGTCGGTAGTGTCCAGCCCACACCGGATGGAATACCGTGCTGCATCCCGGCCCTCCACCAGGGCATGGCCGAGTCTAGCCCGTACCTCCAACGGGCAGTGTGGCAGCACATCCGCGGCCGTGTCCCACAGAGAGTGGGTGTAGCGGCCCAAGAGGCACACGGTATTAACGGACCGCAATCCCAAACTTAGGGAGGAGAATATCTTCTTCCCGTATTTCTCGTACCTCTTAGATTCCCGGTTGGGGGGGCGATGGGAATGCGGTCTGGGAATTGGAGGCCTGGATAACCAGGCTCTCAGGGGTGGGATGGGTAGACAGAAAGCAGGGGTCACCCGGAGCCGGGCGGTGGCGTCTGGCCACGTTCCTATCCACAGGCTGTCCTGTGGCGGGCCAGGACCAAGTGCCCAAAAGAACGTCTGATAAGGCCTCATTAAACGGCAGCAGAGGCTCGGCCGAGCTTGACTGCGGTTTAAGGACCTCAGTGAGGAGGTTAGTCCTCACGGCTGCGACGGGTAGCGCAAGGCCCAGGGCCTTGGCTGCCCTCATCAGCACCACGCTATAAGCTGCCCCCTCCTCCGTAGCCACGCTAGGAGGGGAGACAAAGCCAGTGTCGGGCGAAGTGTCCAGCCCACTGGCCTCCCCAAGCTCCCCTGTCCAGTCCACAGAAGACTGACACTCCCGTGCCAGAGGGTCCTCAGACCCCTCCCAATCCTCCTCATCACCCACAGCCTGGTACTCAGGCTCAAAAGATGGGGCCGGCTCATTGAAATAAAAATCTCCCAGCGGCGTTGAGAGCGGCGGATCCGAAACGAGGACAGGACCAGGGACGACGTCGTCCAGGGACGGCGCCGGGGGCGACACCCGAGGGGCCGGCGTCGGCGAGGTCGTTAAGTCGACCGGCGACGACCCGGATCCGGAACCGGACCCAGTGGGACCCTGCGGCACCGAGGCCGAAGCCCCGGACGGCGCCGGTGCCGAAGCACCCGGCCCGCGTGGGGACCCAGTCAGAACCACTTGGCCCGAAATCGCAGCGGAACCAGACGGAGGAGCGAGCGACCTCATGGCCATGAGAAAGTCAGCAATCTCCCCCGACTTCGCGTCCTGCCCAGGGACCGGCGGGTGTGGGGCAGGCCGCGACACCTGCGGCTCCAGCCGAGCCGCGTGGGCTTGGTCGCCCGAACCCCCGGCCACTTCGCGCGAGCGTCGGGGGGAGTCAGAAGAGCGATGGTGTCTCTTCGACTTCTTGTGCCTCTTACCTGAGGACTTCGAGCCCGAAGACCGATGACGACTCCCGGAACTGTGGGGGCTCCGGCCCCGCGACCGGTCCCTCGACCTCCTTTCGGACTGAGACCTCGAGCGGCGCGGGGCGGACTACCAAAGTTCGAGTCGCTTACGGGACCGCTCCCGTCTAGCCTTAGACGTCAGGGCCCGGCAGTCGGAGCAGGACTTGTCGTCGTGGTCCAGGCCCAAACAGTGCAGGCACCGGCGATGGGGGTCGGTAACCGACATCAGTCGGTTGCAGTCGGCGCAGGGCTTGAACCCGGGCATCCCTACCGGCACAGTCGGAGTCAATAGACTTCGAAAAATGGATCAAAAAGGATCTCAAAAGTTTACTCAAAAAGTGACTTGGGTACAACTTTTTCCAGATCTGCGCTAGCTGGCGCGGAAAAAAGAAGAACTGACGTCAGCACGCGGAGGCGGCGTCTAAGTACTCCGACGACGTCATCACGGCGCCCACGACGGACGCGGAGCCGCAGACGACGCCTACAGACGCGCAAGGGTACTGCTACGCAAAAATTTCCGGATCCAGTCTGAAGCCTGGGGATATTCTAAGGTAAGGAATCTATCACTAACGTGTCTCTTTCAGATATCCACTAACAAGAGACATTGACTGGTTTGTAGTAAAGGTCAGATATTAGTGCTCTTTACAGTTCCAAGATTGTTACCCTGTGATACAAGTTAGTGGGAAGGTTTGAATCAGAGATGTAGGGATTCTGCATGATGGGGGTATCAAACCTCCACGCTGACAGTGTCTTGGTTGAGTGACGGATTGACTGCAAATTCGAAAAAGGATCAGATCCATCTCTGAGAAATCATGTCCCAAATTGTATGTATCTGTTTGTATGTATCTGTTTGGTTTCTTGCGAGAACAGCCCTTACAGGTTTTTCCAAAGAGGTGCCTCATTACGGAACCATTTGCAATATTTCATTTATTGGTGTGTAGGGTGTCAGTGATCAAAATAGAGTGAAGTACTGGAGTAATGGTGGTGTATTCTATCCATGCGTACAATATTTCCAGACCCTTGCTATTTTAAAGCAAATGGTCCTCTGTGATTAAAAAAGTGGTTTTAGCTGTCACTTTTGGAAATAGGTTTTCCAATTGTGACAGGTGGTGTCCTCAGTGCCAGGTGTCCAAGAATGACAGCCAAATTCCTGAGTTGTGTTAGCTGTGTTGTGTATGCCTTAAGCATGATATTGTGACAGCTCATAGGAACTTTCAGATTCAGTACTGATGTAATTCAGATATTTTAAGGGTGTCTGCAGTTGTACCAACCCAAAGATAGTTATACATAGGTGCAGTGACAATTTTTATTGTCTGGACATTGCCCCACAGTGATGGCTGTAACTTCAACCATGGCATGGTCTCTTTAAGGGATGTATTAATGTTTTCCTGGATTGAAGTTATCTAGGTCATGGTTACATTTTGATGCCAAAATATATAAGGTTCTTAGTTACGCAAATAAAATGGTTATTATCCAGATTCACACTGGTATTAATGCTCATCATAGATAACACTCCTTCTGTCCCAGTTGACTTTAAATACAGATAAATCTGAGAGGAGTGCCACGTTTTTCATACGTTTCAGGATAGAGACTTCAGGTTATTGTAATGTCAGAAGAATGTCATCTACACACACCATGATTATGTCTATGTCTCTAATCTGACCATTTTGACAGATAGCTGCTTGAAGAACGCAAATACAGTAATTTCAAGTTGGGGCCTACAACCACATATTTGAGGTTTTCGAACCTACCCCAATTAAAGGGATAAGGGTTGCGATCGAACATTAAACAGGCATTCTATGACCACTGCCTGCCTCCCCAATGCCTCTAACTCATTCATAAAATTCTATTTTGTGAATCGATATGCCCTCTTTGGTGTCAGCATTCAGTCTGCCATTGCAATTGTAGTAGCAAATCTTTGATCCACTGCATTGCTATTTTGAAGGAGTGCGATGATCCTTCCGTGCCCTCTCCTATTTCCAAATTACAATAAGCCTGAAAGACATTTGCACCATTAGTACATTGAAACTTTTGTTTTGGGTCACAATGCCAATGGTTGTGTGAAGTAAAGGTTTCACAACCACAAAACAATTTAAAACATCAGGCCATTATGTGATCATAGAAAGGAGGACACAGTCACTCTGAACAAGGAAGCACAACCCTTACTATGTGTACAGTAAAAATAATGTCAAATTCCCAAACTGCAACATACATGTGCTAAAGACTGGGATTGCTCTATTTCCCATAGAGACATCACTGACTACTGAAATTTTAGGTTGGTTAAAACAGAGAGGGTATTGTCTGTGACTTCAACAATTAGCATATTTTCCTCTGAATGCGGGCAAATGTGGGCATTATTGCCATTCATTTCTTCTAGAACCCAGCAATCAACTTACTCAAAAGAACCTCCAATGGCAGGGCAGTAAATAGCAAAATAGTCCAAAATGCTGCTCTTTCTTCTGGACAGTTGTACATGGTTTTACTCATTAATGTTTAGCATCAGCAGAGTGTCCCACAATGCTTCACTGTCTACGGACAGAACACAACAATGAACTAGCACAATTGTGTGGCTGTGGTATTTACATAGCCTTCACATAGCTGAAGAAGGGTGCTGTACAGGATCCAAGCCAGACACAGTCAACGTGTGACTGGAGAGTTAAGCTGGTTTCTAACTGTGAAAGTGGGCTGTTAATGCATCATATTGTAGTGTTATTTTAAGAGATGTGTCTGCAGCTCTTTCTAAACTGAACAAAGTTTGAGGAAGTCCTGATAGATATGGAGCTGCTGGTCCAGGTCATGGGTGCAGAGGTGGAGAAGGCATGTTGCTTGTTTTTTTCTTTTTTTTGCATCTCGTGGTCTCCAGTGTGATGGTATCCTGGCTGTGAGTGTATTGAGAGTCAACAGAGATGCTGAGCTAGTTAACCAGATCTGCAGGGATGCAGGTAGCGATGGCTTTGTAGATGGCATAGCTGGTTTTGAAGAAAAGTGCATAATGAAAAAGGCAGACAGTGGACTTCCATCAGGGTGCGGGGTGATTTGGTCATATTTCTACAGGCACAGCTGCAAGAACCATGCCATTAAGGGCGACCAGAGTGGAGTCTGAAAGACCATGGAGTAGGATATTGCCACTATCCAGGTGTGAGAGTATAAGGGTGAGAAAGAAATAGTGAACCATATGGGCTCTGATTAACTATGAATGCCAGTTCCATGTCATCACCAGATGAACCACCTATATCTGCTGTCCCACTACAAAAGCATAATGCACCAGGACACCACAAATGATAAAAAGAGCGGCTTAGCTTTTTGTTTCTAGATCAAATGGATCGAAAGTTGCTGAAAAAATGATCAAAAAGTGGTTCTGCAGAATAGCAAACTTTTTCGAAAAGTTAACTGTTGACATTTCAGTTTCTTATGCTGTATTCGGTTGTTATACTCGTATTAATGAGGTGCAACTTTTCCCTGGCAGTATTCATAAGTGTTAAAACAATAATGAAATAAACGGTCATAGTTTGTGCCATATAATTTTCCTTTTCTTGCCACATAAGTTTATCAACCCTGACCTACAATGTGACCATCCATCGCCACATAAATCCAGTGGTCCGAACAACAGCTAAAATTCAAACCCAAAGAAAAAAATACCCAATCTTTGATGATGCTGCCCCTCTTACTATGCCAAGCCTTCACAAAGCATACCACAGTCTGGGCCACAACCCCAAGTGACGGCGGGCGGCTGCTACGGCACAGGCTGATGCACCTATAAAGGCTTTGGTAAGGTTAGGTTTCTCCCCAGGACCAATCTGTAGCACACTCTTTTTGTCATCAATCTCTTTTTGCGTTCCTCAAGTAAGGCACTTAGCTTTAGATTTCATTTAAGGGATCATATTTTACACCATCACCTTCACGTGTATTTCATATTAGACACAAGGGCCAGGATGCCCGAGGCAGCATTACAAGGGAAGTTGATCTGAAGTAAAGCGAATAACTTGGAGTAACACTCAAAGTTCATTTTGCACCTTTAAACGTCTGCTGCCTCCCTAAAGACATTGCCACAAGGGAGCCACGGTCCTTGAAGGTGCGCTCTCTTGATCTCAGGTCCATGACACACAAAGAGGGTTAGAATTAGGATCGACACCCTTTCTGACTGGAGCAACAACATGCACCTACATGTCAGACTCCAATAGAACAACACCCCTGTGGTTGGCAAGCTTCAATTGAATCTAGCACGAATGAGGAGGCACATTATCTTAGTTCGTATGGCTGACTTGAAACGACACAGTCTTTCTTTATATATACATGTTCTGTACTCACTGGTGAAAGGCAGCCATGGTGTTTTCCAAGTTCTCTCCCGCACCTGTGATAAAATAAGATAGAATGAGTTTGTAACTTTTAAGGGCTTCGTTTTCAAGTTTTGTCATTCAACAGACCACATGTAAAGGATAACTAGGGTTTACAGCGGGGTCGATGAATGAATGGAGTAATAAAGCATCAGAGAAAAAAAGAGTAAAAATGTTGTGGTAGAGCATTAAACACAGAAAGAAAGAGAATAGTAATTTCCCTTTTTTAATCGTCTCATCCTCTTGCAAATATTAAATGGGGAGTCCCTTAAGAGGACAACTGCTTACAGCCCTAGAGTACAATAACCAAGATCATGAAACAGGTAATCTAAAGCAATCAGAAATTCCCACCGGCTAAGAGCCTAAAGATTACAAAATACACTATTTCATGTAAATTGATTCAAATTTATGAAAAGGAAAAATAGCAACTACAGCTCAATCCATTATTTATATGATGGCTAAATGTGAAGTAGTCAAAAAATACCTGATGGAACCAAAACAATGGTGCAACCCTAGTGCGCAATTCCTCGTAAAAATGCGAATGCACATCTGATAAAGGGCCATATGTATCAAGATACCAATTAGCGATTCTGTTATAGCGATTTTTAAGAAATCGCTATTACAGAATCGCTAATTGGTATGTATCAAAAAAATCGCTTTTTTTTGCGATTTCTTGATATTCCTTAATTGCGAATTCGCAAGCACATGTGGTGCATATACATGCCCTAAGGGCATGTATGTGCGTCACATGGCACTTTGAAAAATGCTGAAATGTGCATTTTTCAAGGAAATCGCAACTTACCACCAACTAGAAGTTGGTGGTAATTTGCGATTCCTTAAGGGCATTTTGGAATTTTTTTTTGCTTAATACATTAAATTTAAGGAATCGCAAAATGTGCGATTCCTTAAATGCAATTGCAAAATAAGGAATCACAATTTTTGTGATTCCTTATTTTGCACCCAAATTCTTTCATACATACCATTTTGCGAAAATGAGTTTGCAAACGCCGAAATTCTGCGAATTTGGCCTTGATACATATGGCCCAAAGACTCCTTTGTGACCTCTAACAAGACGTCATTCACAGTGTGCAATAGCATTTAAAAAACTATGCAACCGTTGTAGAAAACATAATAGCTATGTAAGAGAAATGTCATTTCAATTCATTATGCATGTGGTAGGATCCAGGAATTACAGGACTATCTTAAAAATACCCATGACCTGAACATAAAAAAAATATTACTTAACAGGAAGCGGGAGACACGAAAAATGTTAATGGTAATTTCTGGACTCTTCATCCTTCTCCTTCTCCTCCCTCCATAGAACTGGCTGGGAATAGCCTGCTGTCAAGCAGCACTAGTATGAACGTCTACAAAATAAAGCTCCACCTTTTATGGTTTAAATCTCTTTATTAATTTTCTCAAGAACACACCGTTTAAAGTTCTGAAAGAGCCCGGGTGTAAGTTAAGTTTCCTTTTGCACACCTATGCACAAGCCCACCCAACCTGTTCATCATCAACCTTCCCCACGTTGTTCTCCGTGTTCTAATGGGCATGATAAGGGTCTGTCTGACTGGATGTTGGAAGAGGGACATCAAAGGCCAAACGTACTAGAATAGCCAGGACAGTAACTCTGAATTAGATTTGCTAACAGGTTATGCAGAGTGTACATGCCAATTGATGCTTCATTTAAAGAACATGCTCAAGGTTTTATTTTCTATAAATGCCTGCAGTGGGTACAGATTTTTATAAAGGTGACAAAGCAGGTTTTACTCAAATAAAATGGAAAGTTTTACTTTACTTTACTTTACTTATATAATTTATAATTTCCAAATGTAGACTATCCAACCACAATAGTTGAATTTACTTCTAAGTTTCCATGGGACAAATCCACCACGATATGTTCCAAAACCTGAAAATAGTGTTATATTTCCAAGAAAAAATGCAATGAATTGTAAACGTTCAAATTTACTGTTTTCTTTGGAACAAATATAACATTATTTTACTCTTTCAATGAAATTTCATTGGAACGTTCGGAATGAATGAAGGAACTGTTTTAAAGACCACTCTTTCTCTGTGGGAGACAACATAGCTATTGAAATTTGCCCAATCTTCTAGAAGTGATTTCAACCAGAATGGAATTTGATGCAATTCAGAAAAAGCAATGCAGCAAAAAAGCATAGGCTTAAGGGGGCTATCAATGAGATAAGCTAGAATAAGGTACACATCCCGTTGATGAACTGGACGTGCGATGGCAAGATGTAGATGCAAGAAGCAATTAAAACGATTCCGCATTTTTTTGTGTGAAAATATCATATTTGTTGAGAAAGGTCGCTGCTGCTGAAAGGTTTGCAAGAATTCTGTATGATTTCTGCATCAGTCAAGTACCTGATGAAAGCCAGTAGAAAATGTAAAATTGCCTTTTTGAGTGTTACTCTCAATTAAGGGTACAAAAACTCAATTGCGGCCCCTCAAGGCAGCAATCATTGGCAAAGCCAATAGGTCTTGCCTATGTGAAAGCTTTTGGCTTTGCCAATGTCTTTTGGCCATGTTGTACAGCAGTGTGGCTGCTGTTCACTATGGTTAACAATGTGTGGTGTGGTGTGGTGTGGCGCAGAGGATAGTGGAGCGGCATAGAATGCTAGAAGAGTAGAGTGGCATGGAGTGAAGTAGAGTAGGTTGAGTAGAGTGGCATTGTGTGTAGTGGAGTGGCATCAAATGGTGTGGAGTGGCATAGAGGACAGTGACGTAGAAAAGAGTAGCATAGAGTGGTGTAGACTGGTATAGAGTGCAGTGACATAGGGAAAAGTGGTGCAGAGTAGAGTGGCAGCGAGTATAGCTGTAATAGAGTATAGTGGCATCGAGTGAAGGTGGTGTGACCTAGAGTGGCATGAAATGGAGTAGTGTGGAGTAGCATGGAATACAGTGACATAGAGCAGACTGGCATAGAGTGGAGTGGAATGGCATAGAGTAAGGTGTGTAGAGTGGAGTGGAATGGTGCAGAGTGAACAGCATAAATTAGAGAGGCGAGAGTGGGATAGAGCAGCATAGAGAGGCATGGAGTAGAGTGGCATGGCGTAGAGTGGAGTAGCATGGAGTTGCGTAGAGTGGAGTGAAGTAGAATGGAGTGGCACAGAGTTGAACGGAGTGCATAAAGTACAGTGGCATAGACTGGCGTAGAGTGGCCTGGAGTGGAGTAGCGTGGCATAAGAGTGGAGTGGCCTGGAGCGGTGTAGAGTGGAATGACATAGATTGGCATGGCATGGCTGAGCAAAGGAAAAATGTGAAACTAAAAACTGCATTGAAGTCTAGTGGCTGGTGTGGATAATCGTGAGACATTTGAATGCAAGTGGTCTGATGTTTCTCACAGCGAACACCCAGCCGTAATGTGGAAAATGGATGATCAACGTTGTCTGAAAATGAGAACCTTTCAAAAGACTTGCTTAATAACTTTCCAATCAAAGGGAATTAAGTGCAAGGTTGCTTGCAGAATTTGGGAGGACTTATGGGATCACATGAAATTATGTAATCATGAGGTCAGAAGTCTTTGGCATCGCCATAATGACTTCTCTGCATACACTGCAAACTGCATGTTTTTCCATGCAAAAACTGGGATATTCTTTATTGACTGACTAACCGGTAATGGGTTCATTGTCACATATTGGAAACCACTCACTAGACTCAACAGACACTGATCTCTGATCGAGCAATTGCCTAAGAAGGAAAAAAGCATATGTAATCAAATGTAATACTAGTGTTGATGTTTTACAGTGAATATCAACTATTCATGGTGCTCTCTCCTTATGGGATTATGAAAGCAAGTATCTTGGTGAATGAAAGCTGCTACAGTGCTGTAGAATTGGGGCAAAGAGGCTTGATTTGTAAGAAATACATGTAATGTATTCGTAGCAGAAGGTTTCCTTATTGAAAGCTGCTTGGGTTTGGAAAGTCTGAATTTTGGAAAGAGCTTTTTAAAGTGAGTGGGAGACATGCCACTCAAGTATGTACCTTTAACAGCTTCTGTCTTTCATTTGTCCAGACAATAATCTGTGGTTGTTAAAACACGCCTTCATGAACAAATGCATACCCACTACCTTGTCTTGACTAGTTCTGTGAAGTTAAGCGATGTATAGACAAGAATGCCCATACGTTCCATGAAGACCAACCAAGCTATTCATGGTTCTGTTTTGTTTCGCTCAGAAAATCAAAACAGAAATTATTCTGACATTTCTGGAGGCGGGAATTCCATAAACGTTTCAAAATTATCCTAGTTTTCAAGATTATGAACAGGGATAACAGTAGCTGCATTGCTTCTCTCATTAAAGGTATATTTAATTAGGATTTCTTTAATTGTGATTCTCCAGCTTTTGACATCTCATCCGAAATAGGACTCCTTCCTATGCATAACACTGCTGTAAACACTAGTGATTAAGCCAACCCCATCACAATAAAAAACGACTAAACACAATGAAAAACTCCCTTTTAGTAGTTTTGCAGCTTGAATCCAAATAATTAGACAAAGAAGGTCCTAAATAATTATCTGTTCCATACCAATGTTTCATTCTTTAAGATTCTGTGCCAAGGACAGACTTGCAGAGATAAAAGGGGGAGGGGGTTGATCTCGGAAAAAGCCACAAAAATACTTGCTTTTTGGATAATTCAAATACAAGACCTGTATAGAGTTTACATTACGCATAGTGAATTTATGGTAATTGCAATAAAATACTTTGCAGAACTTACAGAGATAGATAGCTGCCTATTAGTGAAAAACTCTGAAGGGTGTTGCATGAAATCAAAATTTGTTGGATAACCCAGGTAAAAATGTTTGAAAAGCAGCAAAATATAGGAGTCTAGAGATACGCAGAGCTATCAAATAAATGTTTGAGTTCAAAATCTGAAAATCAATGGATCTGTTTAAATGTGCCCCAGAGTTCGAAGTATTGACCCAAAAGGGATGAGCCTGATACTCTCTTGGCTCATGTCCTATATCTTCCGTACAAATGCATCACGGAAGGTATGTGCAAGGCAGGTTCTAGCACTGGTGTGTTCCCTCCACTTTCTTCTGATGTGCTTTGTGTACATCAGAAGAGGGTAATGATCTTTTTGAGGTGCTTCAGTACATCTCCACACTACTCAGGAAGTACTGCAATAGACAGCATGATCATGAGCCTCTCAAAGAATGTAGGCATGAGCGTTCTGAGAGTCCACTGTAGAGAGCTGTCTGCTGCAACGACTGCAGTGCTTAAAGTCCTTCAAAAGCACAGATAGAAGTATTTCTGTTTTGCCAAAAAAAGGAAGGTACTGCTCAAAATAGTGTCATACTTAAATAAGCTTTTTCCTGAATATAAAATTGTAGTTACAAATTAAGATGGCACGAAGGAGTGCAGAGGTACCATTTACACAACAACAGCTTGTTCTCCAATGCCCATTAATAGCTATGGTCTATAAGTGAAGTTCTGGGATATGCAGCTGCTACTGCCGCAATCCAGTCAGGGGGGTACTACAAAAAATGACACAAGACAAATGGGATATTGAGAAATGGGTAGTGCCAACGCTGGCTGTACAGAGTAATATGACAAAGGGATAAAGTCAGGGTACCCCAAACCAAGAAGGGAGAGATAGGGGAACGTAGTAGCCTTAGTCACCCAAATGGCATCCTTAATTTCTTCTGGACTGAGCATTACACAATGAGGTTTCAGGTCATGCAAGTTAAGATTTTCTAGTCCCTGTGTAAACGCTGATGATTGCACAAATAGTTTGCTTAAATATATTTTTCAATGCAGATTTGTGAGCTGTGAGACACTGGTGTCCACACAATTTGAAGCCATCAGCTACTACTTCCAAAAATAACTTTCAGTCTTTGGGCCAGATGTAGGTAACACATTTTTATCGACTGATAATTACCGATTTTTACCGAATCAGTATTTTCTAAAAGTGAAACGAGATGTAGGTCAAAAATTGGTAAAATACACCGATTCGGTAAAAATCGGTAACCCCTTTACGGTATTTACCGAATCGGTATATTCCGAAACGGCTAATACCGAATCGGTAACTCACATGCAATCCTATGGGCCCGGAGGCCCATAGGAATGCATTGGAACTACTGACTCGGTATTTACCGATTCGGTAAATACCGAGTCGGGGATACAAAATATCAGGCAGTTGAAGATACAACCAATCACGTGTCACTATCCCGCCCCTCAGCCAACCAACAGAGCAATAGACCAATCCTGTGCATGGACCCCACCCCACATCCAGGAAGTGGCCACACCCATGCAGGTGCAGTGTAACTGATCACACAGGAGAGCAGAGACACAGAGACAGGCACTTGTGAAGCAGAGCCCTGCAGGAGAAAGACATGGAGCCCCAAGACTCTCAAAAAGAAGGTGCAGAGAGGAAGAGGAAGCTGAAGTTCAGCACTGGAGAACTGCAGGTGTTGGTGGAAGAGGTAGTCAAGCACTACCCAAAAATATTTGGAAAACAGTCCCTGCATGTACCAGAGGCTGTCAAGAGGAGCACCTGGCTGGGGATCCAGACTAAAATCAATGCCATTGGAGTTACAATAGGCAAGTGGATGACCTAAAAAAAAACGATGGTATGATCTAAGGATCACCACTAAGAGGAAACTGGCTGCAAGAAGCAAGGAGTCAAATTTAACAGGTGGAGGGAAGAACAAGGCACCTCCACTCACAGACCTGGAAGAGCTAGTGGAGTCCACACTGGAACCAGACTGTGTCCTGGGGATTGGTGATGCAGACAGCTCAGCCCGAGCTGCAGCTAAGAAAGGTAAGGGACATGTCCATCATCCCACGCCCCCTGCCTGTGTTCCTCCCCCAATGTGGCTCTGTATTTAGGAAATCCAGTGCAGACTTTAGTACTCACCTGCAAAGCATTATGGGAGTGGTAGTCATAAGAATACCCATATGAGCAGTCAACATGAAAAGTCGTCAGGCATGCCACACAATACAATCAGACACATGGGAGGAGCAGAAAATAGTGATGGCAAAATGTAATTTAGTCATGATGTACACGGTGAAAGCACCACTAAGATACTGTCCATGTCTGTCCACAGGAGAGACATCACGCAAGTCCCAGCAGGTGAGGGAGATGACTCATCCCCAAAGGGATAGCAGTGAACAAGAAGGCAGGGATGCTGGGCCCAGCAGTGCAAGACCTACAGACATACCAGATGCAGACGACACAATGCAACTGGAAGCATCTCCTGTGCTCATAGGCTCATCACTACCTGCGTCAGAAGAAACACACACACCAGCAGACTCTGAGGTGTCCGAAATCCTCAGGCCAGTGAGGCATGAGGGTCCCCCGCATAGGATCCTGCAAACATCCTCAGATGAGGAAGGGGATTGTGAGGAGTCAAGGCAGTCTATGTCAGGGAATGCACCAGCTCAAACATCCACTCCTGACAGGCCATCTGAAGGTAGAAGACGTCGTAGGGCCCGGGAGTCATGCGGCAGTGGCCGTGATGAGAGTGTTTTCCAAGGCCTTGAGACCACAATGGTGAAGGTACAGCGTCTGCAAGCAAAAGGAATCAGTGCAGTACACAGGCAGATGCTAATTCTTAACACCAACTTCACAGACATGAACAAAGGAATAGGATCAATGGCAGACAGCATGAGGGACATGGCAGAGGGAGTCAGGGACATGTCTCAGGCTGTCATGACACTCTGAAGAACTTCGGGAGGACCGTGCACAAAGGCGCAGGGAGACCCGTCGGACGCAGCAGCAGACAGGCGGCATACGGCAACTAGCAAATGCAACTTCACTTATGTGTCGCCGGTCAGTTGCAATGCAGGAGGGGCTGGTGCACTGCTGTACTGACCTCACACGGGGATGGGGAGAGTCACTTCAGCGATGGAAGTGTTGCTGACAAACCAGTCAGCCACCACAGGGGCAGAAGGTGTCGGTGACACAGACACTACTAGTAGCAGGGCCAGCACCCCTGTCCCTGAAGTGAGGAGAAGTAGCAGACGCTAGAGTGCTGGCGCTGCCACAGCAGACTTTGAACCCAGCCCAGCTCCTGCAGCACGCGGGGCTGTACATGGGTGCAAGCAGTTAGTCCAGCAAGTTCAGTTGGACATGTGAGGGTGAGGTAACCCCTGTACACACAGTAGTGCCAGGCACACTAGTATGTGACATTTTTGGATCATTTATTTTTTACGTAGTGCTAAATAAACTACGTGCATTGAGGTACAAGACGTGCTTTGTCTCCATACTTACTCAGAAGTAGTTGTGTGTGATTTCTGTCCGTCTCGGTCTTCCATCTGTGGGAGATGGTACTCCGACTGTGTTGGCTGCTGGTAGTGCCTGGTCATCGTCATGGTCTTCATACTCCTCCAATTCCAGCTCTGTGCCGCTCTTAGTTGCGAGGTTGTGCAACATTGCACAGGTTGCAATAATCTTACAGCACGTTACAGGTGCGTACTGCCGTGCACCCCCACTTTTGTGGAGGCAGCGGAACCGACTCTTCAGGAGGCCAAAGGTGCGCTCAATGATGTTCCGGGTGGATTTATGTGCCACATTGTAACGTCTCTGGCTGGGGGTTGTGGGGTTGAGGTAGGGTGTCAGGACAAAGGAACGGAGTGTATATGCACTATCCCCTAAAGTGGAAGACAAAATTATACATTACTCAGATGCACACATTGACATACATCTGCTTCATCTCTCAAGGGAGTGTCACCCATTTCTTTACCTAGAAGGTATCCTTCCCCAAATTCGCCCGATGTCAGGCGTGTATAGATCCCACTGTTTTGGAAGATATATGAGTCGTGGGTGCTTCCTGGGTATCTGGCCACTATATCGGTGATGATGAAATTGGCATCACAGATTGCTTGTACATTGATTGTGTGTGTTGACTTCCTGTTCCTGTATATGTGCTCTGTGGCAGCTGGGGGGAAAATGGGGATGTGGGTCCCATCAATGCAGCCAATCACGTGTGGGAAGTTAGCCATGAGGTAAAAGTCTGTCTTGGTCCTGAGCAAGTCCGCATCTGTGTCTGGAAAGTGGATGTAGTGATCCATTCTTTGTATCATGGCGTCCAGGAACCTTCTGAAAAAACGCGACAGGCAGCTCTGGGACACCCCACCTACCGCTGCCACTATACTCTGGTAGCTCCCAGATGCTAGGAGGTGTATGCTACAGAGCACCTGGACATGGGGTGGGATGGCATGGGCCCTTGGTCTTGGGTGGTCCAGGAGTGGATGCAGGTCCCTGATCAGGTCCATGATGGTTTCAGGGTGCAGTCTGTATCTCTGCAGTATCTCTGCCGCTGTCAATTGGAAGAGTGTAATCCTTTGCCTATATACCTGTTCCTCCCTTCTCCATTCCCTCTCACCTGCTGCCTGTAGCCTTAGCCGTCTTGCTATGACGTAAAAAGCAGCCCTTCTAGTTCCAATGTTGCATTTTGGGGCCCTTTTTTATAGGCTGTACCTGATTACCACCTGCTTGCAGTCCATGGTAAATTCCGACTTCAAAATACCAAATTTCGGAGAAATTCGGTAATTTAAGGCTCACCTACATCTCGATGGCGTGATATTTTTCATTTCGTAATTTCCGATTCGGTATTTTTACCGATTCAGAACTTTTTCCGACTCTGTATTTGTTCCGAATCGGTAATTTTACCGATTCGGAGAATTCACCGACTCGGTATTTGTTCCGATTCGGTAATTTTACCGATTCGGAAATGTTAACGATTCGGTATCTTTACCGAGCCGGTAATCTACCGATTCGGTATTTTTACTGGTTTTCGGCAACCTACATCTCTTTTTCCTAATACCGGTTGGTAACGGCCGAAAACACCGATTTTCGGACATTACCGCCCGGTATTAGGCTACCTACATCTGGCCCTTAATATTTGATGACTTCACTCTTCTTTTTCCAGTAAAAAGGCAATACAGATGTATTTTTCCTTTTAAGCAACAACTTATAATATTTTAACAAAGAAAGGCTTGTATACTATTTAGACCTGTGTTTTATCTGCCTAAGTTCTATAATTGATTTCATCCCTAATATGTTGCAATGCCCTTCTTAGACAACGACCATATTCAAACCAGTAGTTAATACTTTTGTTTCATCCTCCCTTGCAGACAGTGTATCTAAAATTACTTTGATTGAGTTCTCAGAGTCAGTAAGATTGGACCTTTTTCATATTAATATATACCTTTCATGTATCAAGTGCAAGCCCCCAATTAGGAATTTCACATTCAGTACTGCATGATAAATGTGGGTAAATAGGCAATGAGGATTTACAATGGAAGTAATTGGAGGGAGCAGAAAAGCAGACGAGGAGCTGAAATACTGGCCTAATAGGTAGGCGAGCACTCCTCAACTAGTTTGGAATTTTGAAACGCTTTATGAGCCTGCTTAATGGCCGAACATCAACATAGATTTAATAAAGGGGATGAATTAAAGCTCTTCTAATAAGAGTCTTTTTGTCTTTTTGTTGGTCTGTATAATAGGAAATTACCATTTAGCATTTAAACCTATGTTGGGTAATGCGCTTTTTACAAATTGGCCTTTCTTGTCAGTAATGTGACCCAGCGGCTCATAATGGACTGAACTACCTTCGCACCAGTCTTCATTTGAATCAATATTCAAAGTAGAAGTCAAGCGATTAAAAATGCTGATGTTAAATTATCCCACAATCATTAGCATAATATCATGAAGGTATGCAAGAAGACATTCTATGGTCTCACTTTGAATTCCTAGAAGGGGTTGCAAATAATTTCTAATATTATATTACTATGATATACAAATATTAAAATTTTTAACAAAGGCATTTTTCAATGGTTGGGTAAAACTCACAGACTATTATTAGAAGAAAGTCACTAGATGTAGAATTTGTTCTACACTTGCATTTTAACTTCTAGTGAACAGGAGTGGTAAGTCCTCCTAATGGACGCCCTCTTCCACTAGGGGTTGCTGCCTTATAGCGGCATACATAATCCATCGGAGTCGGGCTTGGAGTCCTTCAAATCTCTTGAATCATAATAATAACACATGATCAAAGAACATTTTAATCAAGATGGCTCAACGATCTTTTGTAACCAAAGACAGCCAACAAAGTACAGCTGACGGTTACATTCACCGAGCTTCATGAATCAATTTTTTGAGTGATCTGACCAAAACAAGGAGAAAGGTTTACACTTTCGGCCTGTTGCTCACATGTGGTGACTTTGTAATTGTTGTCCCTATTTGAAAAAATGACTGCTGTAGGCCAAAGATATCTTTAATGATTTACTGGCAGGCTGTGCACCCAATTTGATTTGTTTCTTTATTGAAGCAACTCACATACTGGAAGTGAATGGTTTGGAAGTGAGTTAAATGACCCACACAGATCAATGCTGGTCCCAGTCAGTTAAATTGTTAAATACATCGTACAATGATAGAATGTCATATTTTTCAAAACTATTTCTGGCAGTTGTAACCGTCTTACAGGAAAAAAGAGATAAAAAAAACAGTGTCATGTATTCCTGTTTTATTCTTTTTTGCTGTCTAGCCCAAACCCTACGATTTTTAAGTCTTTTGTGTTTAGGTTTCTTAGCGTTGGGATCTTATCAAATAATCAAAGTAAAGCAATACAATTTTAGGCTAATCCACCCCTATTGGTATTGCGGACTTGGAGATCCATCTATTAGTTGAGGTGTTGTTAGAGAGTTCGTCTTCTTTGGGCAACTCTCATTGCTGAAAGGGGGGGGCACCAAAACAGGCAAACTACATAAAACACATAGCGCGATGTCATACATTTTGAGCCTAGCTTAAGACAAATGAGACAAATGGGATGGTGCGATCTGGTTACTGTCAAAAGAAACTGCATTGCATTTAGATATATTAAGGTACATCAAAGCCTTTCCCTATTCTGGGCATTTAGCCGAGGAGTTTCATGTTTCAAGTTGCGGACAAATATTACTTTTGCTTTGTTAGTCTCCGCTTAATTGACTTTGAGGATCATGGGTTTGGCCTCGTTATGGGAGACCCGCTGCATTGAGCAAGGCTCCAGCGTTCAGGTGTTGACATTGTAGCCTCTTTTCTTATTGAGCTTGATACTTGTCTTCATGGTTCTCAGTAGTCTAGAGGTCTTTGATACATGATTGACTACTCCACAGAAAACTCAAGAGATGAAGACATTATCAGTAAAGGAAGGGTCCGTTGTTTTTTTGTTCCACACTATTGTTGTGCAATTGTTTCTTCAATCTTCCTTAAGTAATTAGTTGATCTAACTGTACCACAGCAAAATTAAGGATCACCCGAATATAAGAGAAAGGGTATACCAAAGTTTCAAAGAAAGAGTTAGTGGGTTCTATTGGGAGTTCAAGAACTGACATAGCCACAATTTCTTCTCCTGCATCTCTGTACCTGTGATAGACAGCTAAAGGGCCACTCTTATGTACGCTACTGAAGGTGTTAAGCAAAAAGCTACCCTCTAATGAGTTATCATAGGAGCGTCTTGGTCAGCACATGGCATTGCACACTTTTTTTAACCTCCACATCGGCTTTGTCAGAAAAGGTGAAGTCTATTGAATTAATTAATGAAGAGGTAGCCTACTTTCAACTTCCTCTTCTTGTCTGACACCTACTTCAAGTATTTTGTTTCCTTTAGACATAGATTTGAAATTTCTAAAAAAAAATTATCTTCGTAGTGTGTTTTCCGTTTTAACTCTGTTGTGTGGCTGACGTGTTCCTGACAAAGGGCAGATAGGTCTAGCTAGACCAAGCTTCTGGCTCAGTTGTTTTTTGGCATTTGACAAAGATAGGTAAACCTTACCGATTTTACCAAAATGTAGTATCATGACATGTAGAAATAACCAAGTTGCAACTAGACAGAGAAGTGGTAGAATAATATATTCTGTCTAGGTAGATAAGTACTAAACTTTGCCACAATTATCACAAATAAGGAATCAAGAACTACGAGTTCCCCAATTAAATTTCCATAAAACTTTGGACTTTAGACCTTGCAAATGCCAAGTTTTCAAAAACAGTCAAACAAACAGGGGGGTGTCAACTCCTGAGAGCTGACCTCAAAGTTCTAGTATTTTGTAATAATGAAGTTAGCATAAGCAAAGCTCAAACTCAACCTCTACAGTATACTCACTGCCTTCCACCCGGAACTCCTTGTTACTCTAGGGAGGAACTGAGAGGAACAGGGCACAGGAGGTGAGTCGCAAGCTACAACAAGCACTGCCATCTTCCCTTTCCTTCATAATACAGAGCACACTCCCTCCCTAGTGTCACCAGGCAGCTGTGCTTGACTTTGTATTACAGCGAAAACTCAATAAATTATGACTGGTCAACCTGGTCTCGATCTAATGATCATTAGCGTAGTGACTCTCCTCAGCACTCAGGGTCACAAGCAGCAACCCGAAGCTGTTACTAACATTAAAGAGAGACAACAGTCAATGTATGACATGGAGAGAGTAACATTGAAAATGCTAAACCAACTACAAAAGTCCAAAATGCAATGAATCTGAGATGATCCAAAAAGTGGCAGCCAGAGGTAAAATCAAAGCTGGGTAGGAGCCGAGAGAGCCAAAGAGGACAAGGAGGGGCACGAGCCTGCCTGACCACTTCCATCGTATCAGGGAAGGACTCACAAAGGAGAAATTTAATTTACATTTCTCCTCAATAAATAACTCCACAACTTTTTAATGGGAGCTAACAGCAACAACTAAGTTGATCTGACCTTCCCAAAAATGTTTTCTATCTAACAGGACACCCATCTTTTTCCTTTGTGAGAGGAAACTTTACATAAGATCTCAAAAATGGAATAAATGGCACCTATGATTTTGTGGTCCTCGCTGTGTTTTCAGTGTTTAAAAAAACAGTAATGCCTGCATGATACAGATGGAATAAACTTGAATCTCTGTTCTACTTACTTTTAAACTGCTTTTAACCCTGCGCCGTATAAAGTTGTTGTTTACCTTCATGTTCAGCCATTAGTCACCGCCACCGACCCCGGTCCGTCACAGCTTGTGCAGCTTGAACGGAGGGTCGGGCCCAGGCATCACTCAATTCCGGCTGCACTACCGGATGTTGTAATTTAGAGCTCCAGTCTTTCTCGCCCATCTCCTACTTAATCAGTCGAAGGGCGGGGACGTGCGCAGCGGTGCCTCTGATTTTGTGGTCCTCGCTGTGTGTTCAGTTTTTAAAAAAACAGTAATGCCTGCATGATACAGATAGAATAACCTTGAATCTCTGTTCTACTTACTTTGAAACTGCTTTTAACCCTGCGCCGTATAAATTTGTTGGTTACCTTCATGTTCAGCCATTAGTCACCGCCACCGACCCCGGTCCGTCACGGCGTGTGCCGCTTGAACGGAGGGTCGGGCCCAGGCATCACTCACTTCCGGCTGCACTACCGGATGTTGTAAATTAGCGCTCCAGTCTTTCACGCCCATCTCCTACTTAATCAGGAGAAGGACAAGCACAGCGGCGTGCCGGCGGCACTCCAAAGGCAAGCCCGTCTGCGCCCGTCTGTGCCCGATCAACGCCAGACTCCAGGGCCCCTGCATCTATTTTTACTGGTAACCCTTTCTTATATAAAATATCTGCAAACTAGAAAACATGAAGTGTCTTAGATATTCCAGTGAAGAAATAAAAAAAATTAATCACCCCCCTGACTGAACCTACAGAGGCCTTAATAGCAGAAATAGGCAGGTTTCCTGAAATCTCTCGTTTAGTCCAACCATTTGACCAGAACAAATCTTTTGTACCTCACAGTCCAAATCAGTCCAGCACATGTAAGGCTTCTAAACATCTTAATGCCACACATTTTAATGTCCATTCAATTTCAAAATATGCATTAGAAACCTGGAGCCTTCTCGACTCAGTAGATCTGGACATTTGCTTTGTTTCCGAGACCTGGCTGCATGAGAATGTTTCTCTCGATGTATATACTGCCTACCCTCCAGAGTATAAAATAACTTGATTCGATAGGAAAGACACCAGAGGGGTGAACTACTAATTGCCACCTCACATAATTTAAATATTACTAGTTTGGAAAATCTTGTTTTTAATCATTCAGAAATCAGTATCTTTAAGATCAAGGAATCCACTAATAACGTCTAGAGAGGAGCTCTAGTATACCGACCCCCGGGTGCCAAAGGAGATTTTACGAACGAGCTGCTTGAGATCATAGCACCACATGTTCTAGCTTCCGACAAATTTCTCCTAATTGGTGATTTTAATTATCATGCTGAAATACAATCCAACTCGGACACTGAGAAATTGATTTCTAATATGAACACCCTCTGCCTTGTACAGATGGTTGTAGACCCCACACATCGGGCAGGTCATAATTTAGACCTCCTTTTCTCCAACTCCCCCGACCTAACAGTGGAGCCCCCGCATTCCATCCCTTTGGACAGATAACTACCTATTAAAATGTATTATTCCCATCACCATAGCAAAAGCGGTCTTGACAAGCGAATGTACATATGTAGTCCTTGGCGTAAAATTACATTACCCCTTTTTTCAAAACGCTTCCACCTCGACCTGGTAACTCCTACTATAAGTGCAAGTACAGCAGAGCAACACCTTGAT
>NC_141687.1:290632376-290677256 GCF_964263255.1 Lissotriton vulgaris
GTCCTTCCCAATTCTCCATTCCAGCGTTCCCTGCCCGGGTTATAGAAGTGAAACGGAGGGGGCTGCAGGAATTTATAAAGATCGGTGATCAGCTTAGCATCAGAGGCGCGGGTCACCAACCACCGCTCGTATGGTGTTATCTGGCGATCAGCAGTGTCCCGCACCTGGGATTGTAGCGCCCAATGCCTGACCTGCATGTATCGCAGCCTATCTGACTCAGGCAGTTGGAACTCCTGTTTTAGTTGCTGAAAGGGGACCACCCCCTCCGGCCCATAGATCTGGAAGAGCGCTCGGCAGCCCGCCGCCCTCCAGTGGGAAAAAGCGTCTGGCTCCATCCCAGGGGAGAAATCAGGGTTATCCGCTATCGGCGTAAAAGGCGAAGGGAACGTGGTGAGGTCACGAACCTCACTGACTGAGTCCCACACCCTCAGGGGAACTCGCGTGACGAAGGAAGCGTAGAGGTTGGGGGGCGGTGAATCCGACGCAAGAATGGAACCTCCTGGAGGGTACGGACCGCCACCGCCTGGTCTTGAAAGAGCCAGTGCTTGTCGGATTCCCACCTGCTCCACTCCACGAGGTAGCGCAACTGCGCCGCCTGGAAATATTTCCGGAGGTCCGGGATACCAAGGCCCCCTGCCTCCGGGGCCAGCGTGGAAAGAACCCTCTTCATCCGCGGCTTGCGGCCTTGCCAGACAAAGCGTGCGATGTCGGCTTGTGTCTGCCTGATCCAGCCCACAGGAGGCTGGAGCGGCAAGGCTCGGAAGAGGTATAGAATCTGGGGCAGAACCGTCATCTTGACCGCAGCAATCCTGCCGAGCCAGGACAGCAGGCTTTTACTCCAGCGGCCTAGTTCCTCCCTGATTTTCTTGCTAAGAGAGGCATAGTTGGCCGTTACCATCGCTGGCAACGTTGGCGCTAGTAGAATCCCCAGGTACGGCACCAGGGATGATGACCACTGCATGGGAAAAAGCCGCTGGAGATCCCGTCTAGTATCCGCGGCCAGAGACACATCCAGAGCCACCGACTTGCCCATGTTCATCTTAAAGCCAGCCACTCTCGAAAAAGCGTCCAGTTCATGAATACAAGCGGGGAGGGCCCGTCTAGGATCGTCCAAGGTCAACAGGACGTCGTCCGCATAAAGACTGACCGTGTGGACGTACTGCCCCATCTTGATCCCGATCGCATCCGGGTTTTGACGGATCCTCTGGGCAAACGGCTCCATATAGAGAGCAAAGAGGCGTGGGGAAAGCGGGCATCCCTGCCTAGTGCCCCGTTCGATCGCAAAGCTACGGGAGCTGCACCCATTGACTCTCACCGTCGCCGAAGGGTACTTGTAGCAATTGAAGACCATCGAGCAGAATTTGTCACCGATACCCAGTTTCCTGAGCACCTGCTCGAGATAAGGCCAGTGAACCCTGTCGAACGCTTTCTCAGCATCCACCGCCAGCAGCATCCGTTCGCCCGGGATCCGCAAAGCTTTCTCCAAGATGTGTGCTACTCTCTTGGTGTTATCAACTGTTTGTCTACCAGGCACAAAGCCAGCTTGATCAGCCTCAACCAGACCCGGCAGATGCAGGGCCAACCTGGACGCTAAAATCCCCGTGTACAATTTAAGGTCGACATTCAGGAGCGAGATAGGCCTGTATGAGCCGCATAGGGCCCGGTCTTTCCCAGGTTTCGGGATCACTGAGACCGTTGCTCTCAGCAGGTCCGGTGGGATGGCTCCCGGTTCGGAAAAGGAGTTAAACAGCCGGGTGAGAATAGGGGCCACAACCGGGCAGAAGGTTTTATAGAAGAGGGACGTGTAACCGTCCGGGCCCGGAGCTTTCCCGTGTTTGAGCCTGGCTATCGCAGATATCACCTCCTCCACGTGGATGTTACGCTCGAGGTGTTCCGCCTGAGCGGGGTCCAGCGCCGGAAGGGCCACCGACTCCAGATATTCCGAGGCATCCTGCGACGAGGGGGGTTCTCCCGTGTATAGCGCTTCGTAGAAACTACAGAACGTTTCCGCCACCGCAGCGTCATCAGAGACCGCCACCCCATCAGCACCTAATAGTTCCTTCACCGCGTTACGTTGGTGCGCGATACGAAGCCTATTTGCCAAAAGTTTGCCACACCTATCCCCACCCGTATAGAACGCATGTTTCAGGCGCAGCGCTGCGTATTCCGCCCTATCCATGTCCAGCGCCGACAGGAGCTTCCTGGCAGCCTTCAACTGCCTCCATACCCTTGGAGCTCCAGTACGGCGATGGACCTGTTCCAATTTCTGGACCTGGGAAGTCAGCTCTTCCCTCTTGCGCGGTCTCTCTCTATTTTCTGCTGAGGAGATGGAGATGAACTCCCCCCTGAGAACCGCCTTCAGCGCCGCCCACTGTGTTGCCGGTGAAGTGTCTGAGTTATCATTGTGCGCCTGGTATTCTCGAATCGCCTCCTCAATATGTTTCACAACCGTCTTTTTATGCAGGAGGGTGTCCCTGAGGCGCCACACTCCCCGAGAGGGGGAGGCCGTCGGCCACGCAAATGTGCCCACGACCGGCGCATGATCAGACAGTGATAGGACCCCAATGTCCGCCGCCGTAGCAGCGGCACGCATCGGCCCACTAACCAATAAATAGTCCAACCGTGCGTAGGTCCGGTGCGCATGCGAATAATAAGAATAGTCCCTATCCGTGGGGTGGAGGGTGCGCCAAAGATCATGCAGATCCATGTCAGTGATTCGGGCCTTCCCAGCCTGTGAAAGCTCCCCAGTCTGCGGGAATCGCTGCGCTGATCTGTCTAGCGCAGAATCAAAGACTATATTTAAATCGCCCCCTAGTATGACATGTCGATCCGGGGAGGCAGTCACGTTTACCAGCACCGAGTCTAGAAAGCGTTCTTGGTGGTCATTCGGGCTATATAAGGAGCCAATGGTGAACGACGTGTCCCCCAGGCGGAGGCGGTATGCCAAAAGCCTCCCCTTCTGTTCCGCAAATTTGTACAACACCTCCCCCCTGAAGGAGCTCGCTAGCAGAATAGCTACCCCCGCGGTCTTAGACGCAGCAGAGGAGAAAAACTGAGTCGGGAACTTAGCAGAGCGCATTCTGTGACAATCCCGTGATAATAAATGGGTTTCCTGTAGGAGGCATATATCGGCCTGTGTCCCCTCCAGCAGAGATAAGATCGCCCTTCGCTTCACAGGGTTATTCAGACCCTTAACATTAAGGGTCACTACCTTCAGTGACGACATACCCCCAAGGGACCGGAGGCGCTATGCCGCGGGCAGTCAACCAGCGGGGGGGGTGCGCAGGACAGCAGCGCAGGACAAGCAAAATAGAACCAAGCGATAACATTTGAGATATTGGACGGTACCCCCTCAACCCCTGAACAGCTCCCAACCCCTCCCCAAACTAACCCGTGGCAACTAGCCAATTCCCCACTCATGCACAAACAACCCATTGTCCCAGTCAAGTCCCAAAACGGACAAGTCTGTGGAAAGTACCAAAAGTGGACGTCTGGCCACTCGTTCTCCCCGCCTCTCCCCCGACCCTCCCTCCGACCCCCAAACCTGGCACTGAAGAAGCTATGTCCATCTCCCCCCGGAGTGAGTCTACGCCGTCAAGGCGACACCGTTCGTGGCGGCCGAGTCCCTGGCCGCTTCTCTCAGAGCGCTGGCCATGTCCGCTCTAATAGTGGGCTAGTCCGGTCGTCCAGCACTCGCCGCCGATCTCCTCCTCGCTGATCGCCGTCGCCCTCCTCTATCAGAACGCCTCCAGCCTGGTGTCGCTCCATCCTCTTCCGTGGCCGTGAGACCCAGGACACCGCAGACATCTTGCAAGGAACGCAGTTGGTGTAGCACCCCGTTCCAACGGAATATCAAGCGAAAGGGATGCCCCCAAGAGTACGGTGTCTCATGCTCTCGCAGGAAATCTGTTGCAATCTTGAAGGACCTGCGCTTCTGTAGCGTGATAGCAGACAGGTCCTGAAACAGCGCCACAGGCCGTTCTCGGAAGGTCAATGGCTGTTTTCTGCGAGCCTCGGCCATGATGCGCTCCTTCACCGGGAAGTCCGGGAGGTAGGCCAAGATGTCTGGTGGAGGCGCCGTCGACTGTCGCTGCCGGCCGACTCTATGGGCCCTGTCGATGCGGATCGGGAAGTCCGCGGGCTCTCCCAGAATCTCCCGGAACAAGTCTTTCAGGTAGCCCATCAGGTCCGTCCCCTCATCTGCGGATGGCACACCTCGTACTCGTATGTTGTTCCTCCTCGACCTGTTCTCCAGGTCCTCATTATGGGCTTGGAGTTCTACATGCTGCTCCCTGAGACGGAGAACGTCCTGCTGCAAATGGACAATCTCTTCGTCCCTCCGTTGAGCCGCCGCCTCCACCGTCTCCATCCGTTCACCTAGGCCCGCCACCTCTCTACGGACCTCGCGCACTTCGCTGGCCACCTCCTGCTTCAGCGTCTGAAAGTCAGCCTTAAGCGAGCTGAACAGATCCTCCATGAAGGACCTCGTGACGGGAGGCTCACCCCCGGTCGGATCCGCCGCAGCCCTGGAAGAGCTCGGGGACGGTTGCGCCCTGTCTCGCTGTTGCTGGGCTCTGCTGAGCATGTCCGGCAGGGTGCGGTCCCCTTTCCTCGATCCTCGGTTCCCCGACATTCGTGCCCCGTGAGCTGCCGCACTCCGCTGAGTCAGAAATGCGAGCTCCGGCCACCCGCAGCAGGCGTCGGCGGCGATGAGTCTCCAGCGGCCGGCAGAGCACCGCCAAGGGGAACGCCCGTTGTAGTAGGGACACCAGGGGTCCTGCGCCAGAGATGACAAAATGGCGGGCCAATCCAGGCGCAGAGGGCAACCCGCAGCCCAGCCAAAGTTCCTACGTTGGCTCCCACAGGGGGGACCCAGGCTGCAGCGTCCCACAGGAAGAAAGAGCTATGCAGGGCCAGGGGTGCAGGAGTCGGCCCCAGGCGACACTGTAGGAGGGCTGCGTCACCGTCGCCGTGAAGACAAGATGGCGGTTGGGCGTAGCCGGGCAGATCGTCCAAGCCCGGCGGCGCCACCAAGGCCACGCCAAGAGTCAGTTACACGGAAGAGAGTCCCATCCAGGGCCGACCAGCCAAAGAAGAAAAACAGTTGACCTGGCCCCAGGTCCTAAGCACTGTCACAGACTGGCGACGAGGTCGGGGCCCGCACAATGTAGGAAGCCACCGCTGCAGATCCAGAGTGTTATTCACAGCGGTTTAACTGAGATATGCCTTTATCAGTCAGGAGCTCTAACAAGACTCTGACCTCCAGTGGGATACAGTCCAGTAAGGCAGTGAGTTTGCCGGTATGAACCTCCAATTCAAGTCGTAACTGTAGATAGCGATAAAATTGTTTCTTCTGCATATCGTTTGTTTGCACAAGATACACAAATGATTGTGTGGGATCCCTGTTCTAGACCTCACCGAGATGGGAGATACCAATCAGGTCTAATGCCCAGAAGCTAGTCAATTGTACCGCATGTATATGCCATGAACCGATTGTACCATGTGTATAAGCCATGAGAGCTGCCGCAGTGGGGTATCAACCATTAGCACCCTCTCCCGTCCAATCCATCAAAGGGCCACCCACTAGCACCTCAACTGTCGTGATAGGGGGAAGGTCTGGCTATGTGTTTGTCCTAAAGAGTAAATGTAGTATTCCCAGGGCGTCGATATATTCCAATTCTGACCCAGCACAGGGATCATCCCGATCAGCATGCAGCCAGTTGTTTACCAACTGTAACTAACCAGCCCAATAATACAAGTGCAAATCAAAGAACCTGAGGCCACCCTCATAAGGGGGCAACATGCACTTTCTGAATGCTATTCTGGGTTGCTTCCGTGCCTAGAGAAACCTCATAATCGAGGTCTTCAGGGATCACAAGGAAGCGTGGGATATCATATGGATAATTCTGCAGCACGTTCAATAGATGTGACTTGGAATATCATTTTAAATAAAGCCCCTCTTCCTACCACTGGAAGACGCAATGGCCCCCATGTCTTGATTTCTCACTTAACCCGGTCAAATAGCGGGGCTATGTTCAATTTCTAGGCCTTTTGCTCAGTCCATGAGACTTGCCTGCCAATATTCTTAAAATAATCTGTGCCAGCTGCAATCAAGCAGATGTTGCCACATTCCCACAGTCACCAGCCACTGTACAACAGTTTAGTCTAATTAATGAGGCTGCGGCCTCTTCATAGATTTGTAACATCTGCATCAACCTAAGCACCGATGTCTTAGGGTTTCAAACATAATGAACAATGTTATTGGCGTACAAAACAATCCTCGCCCATTGGTCAGCATACACAATTTGTATGTAGCAACAGTAAACTAGGCCAAAGTTCATGTGCTCCCACAGTCACAACTTAAAAGTCCAACATACAGAATTGAAAACATTGTTGAAGACAATAGACATTAAGGCCCTATCTGTCCCAACACTTTTGAACCAGGCTAAGGTATAATTATTCATCGTAGGCAGTGACATATTCCATAGCTCAGCATAAATCTATTCTGAGCATAGTGAATTAGTCTACGAATTATGCTCGCTAAGCTCCTCACCAGTACTTTAGCCAACATTTTAGTTTCTAAATTTATCAGAGATATGGGGACATATGAAACACAATCTGTAGGAACATACCCAGCTTTAGTAACAACGTAAAGTCCCCCTAAGCAAACCCCCTGCCCGGGTGTACTCCTCGTACATTGCCATCAGATGGGGTGCCAGAAGTGGCAACCAAGAAGTGGAACAAACTGCCTCTGAATCTACGGCTCACATCCAACTATCTATCATTCCCTAAAAAACTAAAAACTCATCTTTTCCTAAATATTAAGACTCATCTGTTTCGCCCCTCCTAGCAGCCTAGTCAATCTACTCGCTATTAGCGCCTTGATATCTTTTTGGATTAGTGTTGCACTCTATAAATAAATAAATAAATAAATAAATGTGAAGGGAATTTCTTGCGAAATTTAGACAATAATCCCAAAGACAGAGCAGGGGCAGCAATAACCGCCACCACTTCCTTTTCAGTCAGCAGAATTTCCAAGATTCAGCGATCAGAGTCAGACAGTCTAGGAAGTGATAAACCTTCAACAATAGGGTTGCCATCACCCGCCTAGCACCATACAAACACCCGTACTAGGATCTGTTAAAAATTTTGGTCCGGGTCTGTCAGTATCTTCCTATCTGAAGCATGTTTGCCAACCTCAACTCCAGGTCCCTGTTGGCCAACCAATAGAGGAGTTATCCCACTTTTTCTCCAAAGTTGTATAATTTATACTGCAGAACCGTATGCACCAAAGCAGCAGATTCTAGCAATTTCTATGTAGCGTTAGGCAGGCGAGCTCAAAACGTTGCTGCATATTGCCACCAATCTGTTCAGAATTCACCAACTCTAGCTCATCTAGGAAGGTCTCGAACATCTCAACCTCTTTCTTTTTCTCCTTCTTTGCCCTGATTTAATAGAAGGTTACCTCTCCTCTTATCACTGTTTTCATTGCATCTCAGGGCACCGTCTGGGAGGTCGGCAGTCCCTTGTTTCTCTCAAAATAATCCTCAATTAGATCCTGCATATGCTCCACAAAATGAGTATCACAAGACCACCATCCACTCAGTCACCACATCCCCCTTCCTCTAGTGCCCTATGTTGGAAACCATTAGTCAGTATTAGGAAGTGTCTGTGAATTAGAATGGCTGTGCCACGAGAGTTAGCAGTGTATCTTGAATAATAGGTTCTCCTGAATAATAGGCTCTGGTATAACCATTGCAACCTGGGATCATGCAGCTGTTACACAACAGGTGTGTTTCTTGCAGTAAAATTACCTGTGGTTATTGTTGTTTAAGTTGATGGAATACAGTTCCTTGATAATTCTCATTATTCAACCCAGTTGTTGCATTCCATGATATCGGTTTAAAAGTGTCATGTTAAAATATCCTTTACCGCTATTCTAAATGCTCGGACTAACAGCCTGATTCATGAAAACCGAAATCCGCGATTTTCAAATTGCGATTAACAGCGAATCGCAATTTAGAAATCGCAGATCGGTATTTATGAAATTTAGCAAGAAAAAAATGCGATTCGCACGCGGCCGCAAAAAGCGTCTGCGAGTTTTGGAAATCGCAGATTAATCGCTATTTTCGGCAGCATCCGTGTAGGAATTGCGATATCGCAAATAGCGATATCGCTAATTGCGAGATCGCAAAATGCGAGATCGCAAAATCGCGAGATCGGGAAGTCGCATTTCGAGCACAGTGATGACATCACAACCCGGAAGCAGCCAGTTCCCACCCCCATTCACAACAGTGAGGCAGACCTCGAGGCAGCAACTAACTCAGCTCCTACCAGGACACCATCAAACTTGGAATTCCACACCCAATCTCACTGCAGCAATGGCAGAGGAGCCTGTACCAGGGCCCAGCAACACCGGGCGCAAGAGGAAACTGAAATTCTCCGAACAGGAATTGGAGCACCTCATCGAAGGTGTGGTAGAGAACCACTCAAAACTGTTCGGGAGAGAATCAAGGAGGGTGCCTGAGCAGAAGAAACGGAGAATCTGGGTCGGGATAGCGGCCACAGTGAACTCCGTGGGCGTGGCAGACAGGTCACTGGAGGAACTCAAGTAGAGGTGGTACGACCTCCGAGGTCGTGCCAAGGAGAAGGTTGCCGACAGGCTGGGAGAGTCCCTGGCCACTGGAGGGGGAGGACCTACAGTCCCTCCAGACACCCCCATGGAGGACCGCGTCGAGGATACGTTGGAGCCCGAGGCGTGCATTGGGGTCACCAGATTGGACTCATCCCGCCCCACCCAAGAGAGCCAAGGTAAGTGGCATGCGACTGCGACCCTGTCCCCTATCAATGGCCATGACCCTATAGCCTCCCATAATGTTCCAAAATCATGCCATCGGTGCACATTAGGTAATGCCCTAAAGCATTGTGGGACATGTAGTCTGTACCCCAATGCAGCCAGACAGGTTCCAAAGTACGCAATGCCACAGCCAGTCAGGGAATGTCATCCAGCATGCATGTAGCAACTGCACGTGTGACAGATACATGCAACTAATGAACGTCCACTTCCCCTCACAGGTGGCGCAGACAGCAGCGACCGTGACAGGCTGCTCATCGATGAGCAACCACAGGATGCCGAGGAGGTGCCGTCACAAACACATCCTGCACCAACAGGCGCTGCACCTACCCCTGCAGCCAGGCCCACAGCATCAGCGACTCCACCATCAGGCGCACCACCTACCCCTGCAGCCAGGCCCACAGCATCAGCGCCTCCACCATCAGGTGCACCACCTTCCCCTGCAGCCAGGCCCACAGCATCAGCGCCTCCACCATCAGGCGCACCACCTACGCCTACCTCAACGTCACCAGCAGCTGGAGCCTCCACATCTGGTCCAGCGACAGCGGTGACAGAGCAGGCATGGCAGGGCTCGCCTGCAGAACAATGCCCGGAACGGCAGGAGGGGAATGGAAGTGCGCTTGCCGAGCATGAGCATAGAGCGTAGGATGCTACGCATTCACCAGCTGCAGGCACGCCGCCAAGGGGCCATACAGATGCAGCTACATAATATTGGCCGCAATGTGGCAAATGTGGCAGAGAGGATGGACCGCATGACGGCAGCCATGGAGGCCAACACTGCTGCACTAATATCGCAGCGCAACACCGCCCACCGCCGCCACCGGCAGCTACTGACGCGGCTGTCCGCATACACCAGATCCAACTACGTGATCGGGAATGCGATGTCCCAGCTCTCGCGACGGTCCCTGGCGCAGGAGCAGCAGCTAATCCAATGCTGTGAGGATGTGGCCAGAGTGTTAGAGCACCTCACCACTGCTGTTATGGTACTCCATCCCACTCTACCAGGCAATGTCGGGGGGACGATGCCAGCGAGGGCACCTCCAGTGTGAGCAACCTGTCTGCCTCACAGGTTGCGGTGTTACGACGTAGCACAAGGCCCACTGCAGGGTCACGTGCGGTGGCAGAGGAGGAGCCGGAGAGGCGCTTGGGTGCTTCGCGCCGGAGGCGCACCTGAGTAACTTGTACTTTTACAGGGACATGCTGACACTACAAGCCTGCCCTGGGTTTTGGACGCAGCAGTATGGGGCAATACTGATTGCATAGGAAGGATGGCAACTTGCACTATTATTGTGAATCCAACAATAATATTTATTATTGCATCATACATTGGCGTCCTGTCATTATTTCCATTTGCATGCAATTGTGATTTGTTGGGTGAGGGGAGTGGGTGCACTAGAAACTGTTCATTGTGATGTGGTTGCGGCGTCTGTGGCCTTCAGCTGGGTTCTCCCCGCGTGCATGGCGCACATGTGCAGGTGGCCGGTCGTCCCCTTCCGACTCACTGCCAGAGATGTCTACAGGTATCCGGCGCTTGGTAGCAATGTTGTGTAGTATTGCACACACAGCTACAATGCGGCAGCACACATCAGGACTGTAGTACATGGCCCCACCTGTCTTGTGAAGTATGCGGAATCTGCTCTTCAGTAGCCCAAAAGTCCTCTCAATGCAATTCCTTGTGCGTATGTGTGATACGTTGTAACGCCGTTGCTGTGGTGTAGCAGGGTTGAGGTATGGGGTGAGGAGGTATTCAGGCAGGGCGTAGCCACTGTCACCTGAATGAGAGGAGCAGAGGGTGAGTGCCTGTGCAGCGCATCTACTTCATCGCAGTTTGACATTGTGGGCAAAGTGTACTTACCAAGTAGGTGTCCTTCCCCGAAGTCTCCCCTGGCCAGTCGTGCGTGGAGGACGCTGTGCCGGAATATGAATGAGTCATGTGTACTCCCCGGGTACTGTGCCACTATGTCCGTGATGTATGTCTTAGCATTGCAGACCATCTGGATGTTGAGGGAGTGGTAGGACTTGCGATTGCGGTACATGTACTCCGTTGCAGCTGGTGGGCAGATGTGGATGCGGGTACAGTCAATGCATCCTATCACGTGTGGGAAATGGGCGACATTGTAGAATTGAAGCTTGGTCTCATCCAAATCCTGTTTGCTTGTTGGAAATTTGATGTGGTGGTGTAGCTGGGTCAGCATTGCGTCAAGGAAACTCCCTAGGCAGCGGGACATGGTGGGCTGGGATATCCCCCCAGCAGCCGCAACTATCCCCTGGAAGCTCCCGGAGGCCAGGAGGTGCAGGCTACACAATACCTGAACATGTGTTGGCACGGCATTGGTCCGCCTTGTTGGGTGCTGCATCAGGGGGTCAAGGTCCTGAATTAGCTTGATGATCATTGCCCCATTCAGGCGGTACTTTGCGTATATTTGCTCTCTGGTTTGGCCCAGCAGGGTGACCCGCTGGCGGAATATCCTGTCCTGGATTCTGCGTCTCCTCCGTGCTGCTCGCTGTAGCCTTCGCCGCCTGACCACCATGTACATTCCTGGCATTGTGACACTCCTTATGCTGATGCTGCTTCTCCTTATGTGTGTTTGGTCAGGCCAGCACCAGTTGCTGATTGGCCAACGGTTTTTCAAATTTTTTTTACTATGGGTTTGATGGTTACCACCTGCTTTGGGTTGTCCTTAAATTGTGCCTCGCAAAATGTGATTTTGGGTTTTTTCGCTAATTGCGATTTTTCATGAATCCCGATTGCGATTATATTGCGATTTTGCTATTTTTTTCGCAGAATCCGTGATTTATCGCTATTTCCGAATCGCAAATGGTCTACTACCGGGATTCTGCGAATCTTTTTGCAATTTCGCAATTCTGTGTTAGCGATTTCGCTATTATCGTGGTGAATACCGATTAGGGAAATTGCGCCCCCGATAGCATTTTCGCAGCTATTGTAAGCGCAATTTTGCTTCATGAATCAGGCTGTAAGAGTGCTGTGCTGGGGAACAAAATACTTAAACAACAAGGGGTGGTGATGGACAGAGTTTCTGAATTAAGCAGAATACTCTCACCCAGTCAAGAGATCAGGGCTAGATCCAACACTGTTTTTTAGCTCACTGCACCATCCCAGCTCAGAACCTGGCTATATGCAAATTAGTCTTTTCCTGTCCCAGTGCATGATGGGAACAGGGCAAACCAAACTACAAAGCCAATTCTTTCACTGGGAAGGAAACAAGCTTCCGGGGACCGGTTTCTGGCATTACAGCCGTCTTCGGCCCGGCTTGCTTGAATCCTGATGGTGCAATGAGCAAGGGACTCACATCTGAGTATAGCCTTCCACGCTTATGGTGGACAAAATAATTAAACATCAAGGGGTGGTGATGGACAGAGTTTCTGAATTAAGCAGAATACTCTCACCCAGTCAAGAGATCAGGGCTAGATCCAACACCGTTTTTTAGCTCACTGCACCATTCCAGCTCAGAACCTGGCTATATGCAAATGTGTCTTTTCCTGTCCCAGTGCATGATGGGAACAGGGCAAACCAAACTACAAAGCCAATTCTTTCACTGGGAAGGAAACAAGCTTCCGGGGACCGGTTTCTGGCATTACAGCCGTCTTCGGCCTGGGTTGCTTGAATCCTGATGGTGCAATGAGCAAGGGACTCACATCTGAGTATACCCTTCCACGCTTATGGTGGACAAAATAATTAAACAACAAGGTGTGGTGATGGACAGAGTTTCTGAATTAAGCAGAATACTCTCACCCAGTCAAGAGATCAGGGCTAGATCCAACACCGTTTTTTAGCTCACTGCACCATCCCAGCTCAGAACCTGGCTATATGCAAATTAGTCTTTTCCTGATCCAGTGCATGATGGGAACAGGGCAAACCAAACTACAAAGCCAATTCTTTCACTGGGAAGGAAACAAGCTTCCGGGGACCGGTTTCTGGCATTACAGCCGTCTTCGGCCCGGCTTGCTTGAATCCTGATGGTGCAATGAGCAAGGGACTCACATCTGAGTATAGCCTTCCACGCTTATGGTGGACAAAATAATTAAACAACAAGGGGTGGTGATGGACAGAGTTTCTGAATTAAGCAGAATACTCTCACCCAGTCAAGAGATCAGGGCTAGATCCAACACCGTTTTTTAGCTCACTGCACCATCCCAGCTCAGAACCTGGCTATATGCAAATTAGTCCGTCCCTGTCCCAGTGCATGATGGGAACAGGGCAAACCAAACTACAAAGCCAATTCTTTCACTGGGAAGGAAACAAGCTTCCGGGGACCAGTTTCTGGCATAACAAAATACATCAAACAAAAAAACTGAATAAATTCGGAGATACCATTCCCCCACCCCACACTTCTGGAATTGAAGCATCGGTCACTCTTTACCAACTTAAAACCATACGGATTAGGAGTCCCAAAAGGCTCATAAGCTTCCTATGAGATGGAAAATAGTAGACGACCCGTCGATAAAACGTAACAAAATATCAATGTGGTTAATGTTTCATTAGTACGTCATTGCTTCATTGCAGAATGTACATCTGCTCTGTTGGGTTGACTTGACCACTGCAATCTATTGACAATTGCGGAGAGCGGACGGTCAAAGCAGTCTGCTTTCTTTTTGTAGGTCTTTATTTACTGGTAATAAATCTTCACTAGATTTTCTTCTAAGGAGTGCTTCTTGTTTCCTAAATCGGACCACACAACATAGTTGGCGATGAGAAGAAAAACTTGGTGAGACCCACAGACTTACTGTTTTGTTGTCACCTCTGATGTTTGTTGCTTTCCAGCCAGAGGTGTTTGCTGCAATTATGCGGTGTATTAAAGCTGTCACCATGAGGACTATGTGTTCCCATTTGTGAATTGAGGCTGGCTTCTCTACAATCCCGAGGAGCGTCAGCTGCTGTTGTCAGCCTGCCACAATGATGTTTGCCTTGACACCACCATCTACAGGTGGTGTCAGCCTGCCTCGTGGGTGGCTTGCATTAGGATTTCTGCTGTTCAGTTTCATCAGAGCGTGCCTACTCCACACAAGGTTCCTATGGCATGCGCTTACTGTTCTGTGCAGACTTGCCCAACAATCCTTCGTTTGGCATGCATGTGTCGTCAGAGTCGGCGGTAATGTTTTGGGTTGAGTTCCTGATTACATTTGTTTAGTGGTCATATTCACACCACCAGTATTGACAATTTCCCAGGAGGACCAAGCATCACCTTATCTACATTGAAGGTTATTGTCTGTTCAATAGAAAGTTGCTCAAAAATCCTTGAAAATTTACATTTTGGAAAGCATGTTTTATTTTAAATAAAATCATATTTAACCATGGCAAATCCACATACCTGTATGCTCCCACCTGCATTTTAAGAAGACAAATTAGTTTTTTTTGTGCATGAAGTTGACTAGCTAGAGCATACTGTGTCTAGTGCTAAAATTAAACCTAAAGTCAGTCTTAACGAGCCATTGTAGAGGCTCAAATTCCTCTGGATAAGAATGCATTGATAAGTTTTTTCTAGCTTTAAGTGACTATTGTGCATGATTATGCTTATGTTGCACAGCCTTTAAGATCAATGATTAAAAAAGGGGGTAAGATGTAATTGTTCAAAGGCAGCTCAGGTTGCATTTGAGACGACTACGTACATGACTGGTAAAAGTCCTGCATTAAGTACCTTTTGTTGCAGGAAAGAAATGTGTGATTACAATTGATGCAACAGTGAGTGGTGTGGGGGGGGGGGCGTGGCTTGGGCGCCGATGGCGATGGTCGCCTGAGAGCTCGGCTCCGGGACTAAGCCCGGGATTATCCTGAAAATCGGAGGCTGCGGGGCACCCCAGACCCCGTATTCTGCTGAGTGTGCCGACGGAACCCTGCCGGGGCCCCTGGTGGAGCTCGGACGAGGGTTGCTCCGGAGTAAAACCGAAGTTTGCGGAGTTGCGGAGTGCGACCCAACATGGCGCCCGGACTCCTTTGTCCCCCTGTTCGGAGCTACTGAGTTGAAGACGTGCCGCAGGTAGCGACTAGCGCCCGGCTTCGCCATCTCTTGATGTTCTGGACATTGGACATTTACTGGATTGGACCCTTTGCAACGGATTTGCACTCGGTTAGACGGCCGGGCGGGTGCCCACGCAGTGGAGGGCACCGGGAGCGGACGCCCTGCGATCCGAGCGGTGGCCCACCTCGCGACTCCGCAACTAGCTACGTCTTCCTGGCCAGTCCACCTACATGGGAGGCGCGACACTCTGGCGCCACAGATCATCCGAGGGAGTTGATGGCCCTCACCCCGGGGCTATAGTGGGTGAACGGGCCTGCCCGACTCGGCGACGGCTGTCTCCGCCCCCTCATCGGTGCCCTCGGACGCCGTGGCGGTGGCGTGAGCCGAAGCGGCGGAGTCTCCACAGGCTCTGGAGAAGGAGGTCGCCCATACCCGAATTGAGGACAAGCATCCGGGAAGGTAGTGGTCGACGCCTGCACACGGAGACGCCTACTCCGGGACCCTCGCAGAGCGCCCCGGGAGGCATGGGGAAACCTAGGGGAGCCAAGGGATCCACCCAGACCGCCTCGGACTCTGAAGCCCAGGACAAAGAGGAGCATGGGGACCCAAAAAGTTCTGGTGGCGCGCCGATGCAGCAACAGTTCGACCGTGTCCTAGAGGCGATAGAGTCTACGAGATCAGCCCTCCAACAGGACATTGCTCAGGTGGCGACGAGCCTGGGCCTCCTCAGGGCGGACCATAGCAAACTTTCAGACCGGGTCAAGGAGGTGGAGGGCACGGTGAAAACCTTGGAGCCGGCGCAGCGAACCTTGGCTGCGACGATGAAGGACGCCCTATCCCGAATTGAGACCCTGGAACGGAGGGCGGAGGATGCGGAAGGCCGCAACAGGAGGAACAACATCCGAGTGGTGGGCCTACCGGAAAAGATCGAGGATGGCGACATGGTGCAATACTTGGAGACCTGGCTCCGAGACACGGTGGTCCCGGAGGGACTGTCCTCCTTCTACACTCTGGAACGAGCCCACAGAGTCCCAGCACGGCCCCCACAGCAGGGACGCACCCCGAGGCCAGTGGTGGCGCGGTTGCTGCATTTTCGAGACAGGAACTTAATCCTCAATGCCGCCAGGCACAATGGCCCGTTCAAAGATGCAAACAGTCAGGTGAACATCTTCCCAGATTACACCTACGAGACGCAGCGCAAGCGGTTCTCCTTCCTAGCGGTTAAGCGCGAGCTCAGGAGCGAGGGCATTCAGTATTCACTCCTATATCCTGCAAGGCTCCGCATCATTGTCGATGACAAAACCCAGTTCTTCGACACCCCGGAGGATGTCTGTGTCTGGCTCGAACTATACAGGACAGGGAAAGATGGCTTTGGCTCCTCGTCCCAACAGGCAGGTGAGCCGGAACAAAGGCGGCGATCCAAGAGGGTCAGGAATCGCCGCGGCCGCACGGGAGGGCCCTCGACTGCGGAGACATCATCGGAACGGAGGGGAGTGCTGGAAGTATTGTCGGAGTTGTCGGGAGCAAGGGATGAAGCCGTTGAGGAGGAAGAAAACCCGGGTGATGAGGGAGCACCATCGGACTCGGAGGATTCAGTGGCAGATAGTGCCCGTACACCGGTGATCACACCGAAATCGGTGGAGGACCTTTTAGATGGACAAGGGTAACGGGGTATACTGCCTTGTTTTGGGTGGGGGCCCGGCAGGGGGGAGGCGGTTGCCGTCCTTTATTGCTGACATAGAGGAAGAGAGGGTTGGGGGGCCTCTGCTTTCGCCCCGGAAGGTTTTGGCACTGTTTGGGGCTTGTTATAGTCCTGGTGGTCTGGGCGACGAGGGCCCACTGCCTCCGCCCAGCCCGCACCTGGCCCATAAGGCCTTCCTACGGTGGCGACCGTAGGATTAGTGGGGGTTCTGGGGTTGATGAAGGACGAGGTTTGGATGGGATCTAGATGGTGCAGTTTGGGTCCTGTTCTGGGGTGGGTGGGGGGGGGTTTGGTTGGTTTTTGGGTTGTTTGGTTTTGGTTGGGGAAAATGGCCGCCATCAGCGCTGGGAGGATTGATGCCTTTTCTTTGTGGGGACCCGGATGGGGGGACTGTGCAAGAACAATCTGGGACAATGGCTGATGTTGCTAATTTGAAATGTGTTACTTGGAACGTAAGGGGGCTTCACACTATGTCCAGGCGTCACAAGGTCCACGCTTATTTAGTGCGTAGGGGAGTGCAAATGGCGCTGCTGCAGGAAACTCATCTGAACAAGGCGGAAGGGGCGGCGCTTCAGCGTAGATGGCGGGGGCAGGTCTTTTCCACGTCGTACTCTGCTTATGCCAGGGGGGCGCTAATATGGATCAGGGCAGGGGTCCCCTTCCAAGTCACGAGGACAGTGTTGGATCCAGAGGGGCGTTTCGTGGCCATCTCGGGCACTCTAGGGGGGAGGGACCTGAACGTTTGCTGTGTATACGCTCCTAATGTAGACCAGACTGCCTTCCTTTCCAGGTTATCGGGCTCGTTGGCCCACTTTTTCGCCGGGCCCCTCCTGCTGGGGGGAGACTTTAACTCCGTAGTGGATGTGGACATAGACCGCTCGCATCCCCCGCTTCCCGATTCCCCGGTCCGTCGCACGGCTAAGGGTCGTCAGGATTGGCAGACCCGCTGGGGTTTGACGGACATTTGGAGGGCGCATCACCCCGCATCTAGGGATTATTCATATTTCTCGAGCCTCCATGAATTGCATGTCAGACTAGATGGCTTTCTTGGATCGCCCGAACTGGTTTCGGCAGCGGTCCGATTGGAGTACTTATCGAGGACCATCTCGGACCATAACCCCCTCCTACTGGACCTTCGCTGGTTTCCTGGGACGCCGGCGGTGCCCACCTGGAAATTGCGGCCCGAGATCCTCGAGGACAGTGTCTTCAAGGCGGACTTGGGGGAGAGAATATCGGACTATTTTGCGTCCAACGGCGGCTCCGCGAGTACTAGGGCGTTAGAATGGGACGCTTTTAAGGTAGTGGTGAGGGGCTACTGTATCTCTAAGAAGGTGGGCATGAGGCGCGTCATCCTGGCTGATTTAGACACTGCGGACCGGGAACTCCGCGAGCTTGAAATTTGCCGCCCCGGACACCCGGAATTGCAAGCCCAGACGGCGGAGGCGAGGGAAAGGGTAGCGGCGGAGGTCGAACGGCTCCGCTGTTTTGATTATAAGGCCTATACGGTCCGGTCTATCGCGGAGGGAGACAGATCGAGTGCGTTGTTGGCGTGGTTGGCCAACCCTACGCGCCAGTCTCAAACGACGACAAATATGCGTGGGGCAGACGGAACCGAGGTATGCACCCAACCGGAGATTCTTAGTTGCTTCCGGCATTATTATGAAGGTTTATACCGCAGTCGCTCCGCACGTGACCCGGACCGGCTTGATAATTATCTTCGCCCACTGGAGCTCCGCACAGTGGAGCAGGAAGTGGCGAAAACTCTGGGTTCCAACATTGAATTAGGGGAGATCCGCGGGGCCATTAAACGGATGGCGAGAAACAAGACCCCGGGCCTAGATGGCCTACCAGTGGAGTTTTATGCCGCTTACGCTGACCTCCTAGCCCCTCGCTTACTGGTGGTCTACAGGGAGGCGAAGAGGCTGGGGCGACTCCCGAGCTCGATGTGTGAGGCGTTGGTGGTTCCTCTCCTCAAACCGAGCCGCGACTCATCCGACCCGGGGTCCTACCGTCCCCTATCGATGTTGACGGTGGACTACAAAATACTGAGCAGCATCTTGGCCTCGAGGCTGCTGGGACACATGAGTTCCCTGGTGCATGAGGACCAGGCCGGTTTCATCCCACGGCGGAACACGACGATGAATATTCGCAGGTTGTTCCGTTTACTAGGGGAACCATTTGTGGATGCCCCGTCCCCGGTAGTCTTGTCGGTGGACCTGGAGAAGGCTTTTGATAGCCTAGAGTGGGACTATCTCTGCACGGTGTTACGGAGATTCGGCCTCGGGGAGGGATTTGTCCGATGGACCGCGGTTCTTTATGCTTCTGCTTCGGCCAGGGTCCGTGCGGGCCCATTGATTTCATCGCGGTATCAGGTGGAACGAGGCAGAGGGCTTTATTCTGTTAATATTGCTTATGATACAATGCTGGTCGTTACTGTACTGATTTACTGATTCCTGCAATAAAAATATATTAAAAAAAAAAAAAAAAACAGTGAGTGGTGTGGGTGCGATTTTGAGTCAGATGGTGGATGGCAGCGAATGCACTGTGGTGTTTGCTTTTAGGTCTTTTAGTCATGCTGAAGTGAATTATAGTACCACTGAAAGCGAAATGCTGGTCTATTCCTGGGCTGTAGAAAAGACTTTACAAATTACATTTGGGGAACTACAGTTGAAATTCGCAAAGGCCATTAACCACTATTATTTTTGCCTGATGAAAAAGGAGATGGTAAAACATCTGGAAGACTGGTCAGATAAATTGCAAGAGTACAATTTAGCTCCCAGGTGCTTGCCCTGGGGAACATATTAAGACTGACTGTTCCTATAGAATGCCTTTGCAAATTTATGAGAGTTTTGAAAGTCAAGAAGATTCAGAATGTGTGATTGCTGCAATCGAGAGAGCGCAAAAACAGGTGGAGGATTAGCCGTCATCCTACAGTCACATTACAACATGACCATTAGGAAAATCACGAAAATTGGTCTCATTGAAGCCATGTACTTTACCATCTCAGATTCGGCTTCAGTTATTCTGGCTGGTATCTTAGTGTATAACCCCCCCAGCGCACTATCCTCCTCGCTAGCGGCATTGCTACACATGACAGCAGATCTCTCCCTCAGACATACGCACTTTATAGTGTTAGGTGATTTTAATCTTCATGTTGAAAACACCTAATACACACAAGCTACCCACCTGTTAGAGACCATGCAGGGCTTGAACTTGATTCAACTAGTTCAGGGCCCTACCCACATAGCGGGCCATACCCTTGATTTGATATTTACAAAGCATCCTGGGATCACTATTCATCCCTCACTTCCTCTTACATGGTCAGATCACTATCTCCTCCCTTTTGACCTAACTTTACCTCTATTACCCAGCCCTTCAGCATTAGGTAGGGAGCGTGGGAGAAAATGGCGTAAAGCCACATGTGCCGCCTTGGATCCCATCTTTTCCAATCAGTTAGAACATTCTTCGAATGACCTCAATAAAGAAGTGGCCAAATGTAATTCCTCCCTTCTACTTGCCATTGATGCTATTGCCCCATTACAATCAATTGCCTCCTCTAGATCTCGGCCATCTGCACCCTGGTTCTCCTCCGCCTTACGTTGTTGCAAAAAATTAGAACGCAAATGGCGGTTGACATATGATACCGAGTCAAAAACTATTTATAAGACAGCTCTAAAGAATTTTCAAAAATGAAAACGGTCCACTATGAGGGATTTCTTTGCCCAACAAATTAAGAATGCGGACAACTCAGCTAAAACCCTCTTTAATATCATAAAGGATTTTGTTAATCCCCCAGCCATGGTGTCACAGAGTACACCCAGCCAGGTTTTATGTAATGGCCTCTCTGACTATTTTCAGGAAAAAATCATTAAAATTACATCTTCATTTACTCCTGTTAGGGCTTCCCCCATTCCTAATGACTATGACGCGCAGAAAGTGTCCTTGACTTCCTTCAAAGATCTTACTATTGAGGCTACTTCGATTTTGTTTGACCAGTGCAAATCAGGGTCTCCTTTAGATCCCGTTCCTGCAAAGGTGATGGGCAATCTTGCTCCTTTATTGATTAGCCCACTCATCACTATTTGGAACACCTCGTTAAGCATTGGCCAATTCCCGACTGCTTGGAAACAGGCCATGCTAGTCCCAATCATGAAGATAGCAGACGCTGACCCTTCGCAATTTAGTAATTATCGTCCGATTTCTCTCCTTCCTAAACCGGCTAAAATCCTGGAAAAGGCTGTTCAGAAACAATTGGCAGAATATCTAGAAGCTAACCAACTACTGCATGACTTGCAGTCTGGATTTAGATCAGGTTTTAGCACCGAGACCTCTCTTCTAGAGGTGTCGGAGACGATTTGTGAGTGTGTGGATAGGGACGAGGAGGCCATGCTGGTCCTCCTCGACCTATCCGCAGCTTTCGATACGGTATCTCATGAGATATTGTTGGATCGACTGGGCCAGATTGGAATTGGAGGCTCTGTATTGAGCTGGATTAGATCCTTTCTTACAGGACGGACTCAGAAGGTCTTTCTTCGACCTTTTGAATCAGAAGGTAAACCTCTGCTTTACGGTGTGCCACAGGGCTCCGCTTTTAACGTCTATCTTGCACCACTGGCGAAAGTGGTGGAATCCTGGGGGGTCAGAGTGATCTCCTATGCTGACGATACTCACTCTGACATTAATTTTACTAATTTTCGCCATTGTCTTAGCAACATCTCCTCTTGGATGACCTCTAATCATCTTAAACTTAACATTGATAAAACGGAGGTCTTATTTTTTAATCAGAAAACTCCACTGCCTGCCATTCAGTGCTGGCATTTTTATTCTGTGCTTTTATGGATATTTTATATCTGAATAAAGATTATTGAATTGAATTGAATTTCACACTCCTGCCATACCCTTATCAGCTGGTCGTGCAAAGGGTGGTTTACTGACCCTACTTTCCAATACTTTCCTTTTAAAAGTGAAGTCCTTTTTTAAATACATCACCATATTATCATATTATTGTTTTAGAGTATTGTGTTGACCAGTACTGGTACCCTATTAATTTTTATAATAGTAATTTTGAAGGCAATCAATCAGCGGTGTTGGCTCCTTTGGAAAGAGACATTGTTAACTTGGAGAAAGTATGGACTAAATCCTGTGATATAATTTGGCTTGGGGATTTTAATGCTCATCCTTGTGATAAGACTAATATATCAGTTTGTGGACTGGTGGACGACAATGGGGAGTGTGTCCCCCATTTTAGCCATACTGATTACAGTATAGACTATTCATTTTATAATAATCTTGCCTTTCTAAATACCTCTGAAATTTTAACTGGTCAGCTAGGATTCACTTTTTTTAGGCGTTCCTTCTCCTCTACGCTTGATTATGTCCTGGTCTCTGATCCCTTAAGGAAGCTTTTTTCCCAATTTGAGATTAATTTTTACGCTTTTAGTGACCATGCTGCAATCACTTTTTCTTATCTCCTCTTTAACGAACAGGGAATCCTCTCTTAAACTTCATATCAATCCAGTAATTGCAAGGGAGAATGGGATTGTTTTGAAGTGGGAGAGAATTGATGCTGTGAAGTTCCTGGGCAATATAGTCTCTAATGAGTAGCAGAGATAATGGTATGCCTAGGCCCTTTATTTGACGATTGTATGGTCACAGCATTCGAGCTGATTTTGCTGTAAGTTAAAAAAAACCTTAATTAGTTTTGTACGTAATGGGCATCACAAGAAATCTAACTGGTTTGATGAGGAATGCGAAAAATTACTTTAAAATCTTCACACGGCCTTAAAGTCTAAACCTCGCAACTTAACTTTGGTCAAGTCATTGCGACAGGCTTATAAAAAAGCAAGGATGCCACGGCTGAAATCTGCAAAAGGCTACATTATTAAGAAGCTCACAGGCATTTTGGTCTGTGATTAATGCACCTTTCCTAAGAGAAGAGCAGTGCATGTCTATAGATACCCATGTTGAACAGGATGATTGTATCACACGTTTTGAAGGTCTATTTGGAACGAATGAGAGGGCAATTACTCAGTCTACTTCCACACGTCTAGTTGGTGTAGGAGGTAGTGCCCGGTTCATACTGGAAGAAATAAAATATGCTTTGAATCAGAGTAAACTTGCAAAGGTCCCAGGACCTGATGATGTCCCAATCGATCTTTTTTTAGATAATCAAGTCCTCTGGGCCACGCTTTTAACAAATGTTTTTAATAAAATTACCCAAATAGGTGCTCCTCCTTCGTGGAGGACGAATGTAATTGGTTCTATCTACAAAAAGGGGGATAGGACAATTCCGAAAATTTATAGGCCTATATCTTTGATAGACTCCACCGCAAAATTAATGGGCCAGTTGCTTTTAGATAGACTTGTGGAATGGGCTCTGGAGAAGAACATCATAATCCCATGTCAGTTTGGTTTTAGAAAAGGAAAAGGCACTGTGGATCAATGTCTGAACCTGAACTTAATAATTGAAAAATATACGGCACCTAAAAATGGCCATCTATAGCTTGCCCTCATGGATCTGTCGGCAGCCTTTAACTGCATGGCACAGCCTAAGCTGTGGCAGATCATGGAGGCAATGGGGATCGACATACAGATAGTGTTTTTTTTTTTTTTGTGAAAACCTTTATTTAAAATTTGCAATCAATTACAGACAAGGGCCTACAACCCCCAGGGCTGGCCGCTAGCGTTGCAGTACATTATTATAATCCAACTTCGAACCCGCCTCCCTGGGGAGCATAGAACCCCATCCACAAAGCGCATCAGTTGCAAAAGCAGTTCAATTCGAAGACAGGATAGGAGGTTTTCATTTTATAATAGTAAGTAGAAGGGATCAGGTATCGTACAGTGTCTCGGATCACAAAGGGGGGCGAGCAAAACAACAACGTGTCCAAAATAATCTCGCTATAATGTAAGTCATCGGCGTTAAGACATACGGCCTCAGGATAAGCTAGCACATTTTTGTTCGTCTACACCATCATTATCGTCCGCCCCATAGCACCAAAACCTCAAAAAAGGGCACGGTACAGATGTAGAAACAGGGATGTAAGAAAGCCGAACCCACTACACTAACCCGGAAAAGGAAAAAGAAGAAAAAACAAGGGAAGAGAAGGAAAAAGAGGCCATAGAACAAAAATAATAACGAACACCCATCCCCCCACCCCCCCCCCCCCCCCCCACCCTGCACCCCTGCTGATGACTACGGCCACCCCCCTCGCAGCGTGCCTGTCGCCCAGTAACCAGAACCCGAAATATAGAAGAAAGGGAAAGAAAAGAAAAGGCAAAGAACCCCACTCGATGAGGGAAAGCGGAGGAGGACATATTTCTACGGACTCCCGGTCTCCTTCCCCCGTCATAGCCAGCCCCGCCCCGGACTCCGTTAGGTCAATAAAAAAACAATCCCGTTAAACATAGTGCCACAATGAGAGACCCAGATAAAAATCTCAGCCCTGGCCCCGTCGATCAAATTCACTGAAGTCGTCAATTAAGGAAAGCCCTGTCCACAAAATACTGCAAAAGTCTACAAAACAGGAGTACACAGATGAGAAAAGAACGGCGGGTCCCGATGCAGATGGCTGGTACCAATGTTGCCCCTCCCTGCCTTCGAAGCCAAGCTTTACCCCATCCGCCATCTTGAAGGACCGACAGGGGAGGGGAGTCGACACGGTCCGAAACAGCAAAAGATAGAAAGTGGAAAGTTCCAAAATGGGGACGACATGTAAATGTTCCGAGGGATACACAATCGGGGGTTCCAACGGTTCCATTGGGTGACCAGGCACACTACATTCAGGTAGATCCAATACAATAGGGGCAAACTCTGCTTCCAGCGCCGGGTCAAGATACGTCTCCGAAACGTCCATTGAAAAGCTGGCTGGCAGCCGGGTCGCGGGTGTCAAGTCAGGACCCGGTCTCAGGCTTGTGAGTCCATCCGTCGCAGACAACAAACTGCAAGTCTGGTCTTCAATAGTCCCCTTAAGTGCCATGAGTGCCTCCAGCACCGTTCGCAGAGACGGGCCAGTTCGAGCCTGCTCTGCTAGATGCCTTTCATCCTCCAACATGGTGGTCCCCGCGGAGAGGCGCCTTCTCCGGGGCAAAATTAGGCGGAGCAGGAGTAAGCCATGAGGGACTGACGGTTAGCGAGCAGTAGTACGCAGCGAGGCACCGACCCGGGGGAATCGGCGATGTGAATGCCGAGCCTCCGGTCAGGGACCCCCCCACACAGCACCGTGCGTCACTCGTCACCTCACCTACTGTAGGGCACCAGGCAGCTGATGGTAGCGAAACAATCAAAAAAGTCTGAGTGCTCCAGAGACCGGACCCAACGACATTCAGCAGTCCGTTGTTATTCAACTCGGACCCTGCAGAGCCAGCAGTTGAGACCCCGGCTTCCCCGCTGGATTAGGCCTCAATGCGACACTCGACGTAGCTCCGCTCCACAACGGCGAAGAAACTCCGGGATTGCACCCCTGGAATGCGGGTCGGATCACACACACGGATCCGGTGCAGGTAAACAGGATAAGCAACAGGATAATAGAGCGAAGGACGGAGGTCAGCGGAGCCGGGAGACTATGCGGCCATCTTGGTTGGTGTCGTAGCTCCTCCTCCGACATAGATTGTTAACATAATTTGTGATTTGTATTCAGGAGCCTGAGCCTGTGTCTGCTTTGGAAAGGGAGGCGAGTGTACCAGGCACTTTAAAATCGCTAGAGGTGTGAGGCAGGGGTGCGACCTCGCGCCCTTTCTATTTGCACTTTACACCAATGATGTTGAATCTGCTCTGTTGGGATCTACTCCAGATGTTCCTTACATCAACTCTTTACAAGTACTGATACTCCTATACGCGGACGACACCGTAATTTTAGCCCGTACTAGCAATGCGCTGTGCCGACTAGTGATGGACTATAAGACATTTATGAACAAGCTGGATATGAAAATTAGCTATTCAAAGTCTTTTGTTTTAGTGGTAGGTTCAAAACAGTGGAAACAGCCACAAATTCATATTGAAGCGGGTAAGCTGGGAATTTTGGATTCTTTTAATTATTTAGGGATTGTTTGATCGACAGAATAACTGGCATAGTATGGTCATAAATAGGGGGCTATTGATGGAAAAGAACATTGGGGCTCTATATAAATTCATATAAAAGTTTGTTCTAAACCCATTAAACCAATAAAGAAATTTTAAGAAGCCAAAACGGTATCTGCTGCCACTTACGGAGCAGCTGTTTGGGGCACCATAGATTGCTCAAAACTGCAACGTATAGAAGACATCTTTCTGAAAAATCTAGTTTCATTGCCTAAGTCATGCTCTAACTTCAATTGTCATCTGGAGTTGAGAGTTCCTTATATTACTGACAAAATTTGTATGGCGTCCATTTTAAAGTGGCACTCGGTCTGTCGGAAGGAGACTCTTTCACTGACGAGGGATATCATAAATGACGTTCTGAAGTTAGATGATGTGAGTAATATCAGCTGGTTGCTCTATGTTGAATCCACCCTTAAAGCAGCTGGGTTACAACATCTTTTTGTAGATCCTACAAACTGTTGGTCTATTTCCAAGAAAGATTTGAAAAATCACTTAGTATCTAATTTACAGGCAAGGAAGGAGGATTCTAACGTCAAGCTGGCGACAGTTACAGCATTCCTGGCAGTCCCAAGCATAATGGAAACAGATTTGAATTCAACTTATCTATCGTTCGTCACTAATTTATGACATAGATATATTGTAGTGAGATTTCGCCTAAACTATATCCCCTTGATGTTGGTTCTCCCTCTTAATATCTACGTAATTTCTGAACTGCTGTTATGCACATGTGATGACCGATCCATTCAGAATGATTTGCACTTCTTGTTTTCTTGTAAATTTTATTGTGAAGAAAGGAAAAGGTTTATTGTCCCCCTCATTTGTAAAATGAATTTTAGACAGTGTTGTGTGGCTCTTTATTACCTGCAGTTATTACCTGACCCTTTTCACATGTCTTTTATTGGCGTCCTTTTTACCTAGTCTAAAAAAGAGAAGATCAATTTGCCAATTCGATATCTAACTGGGGAACTAACTTACTGTAAATAACTGTGTATATATGTATTTTTCTTTTCTACTTCTATAATAGGAATACTATTTTTGACGTGTCTTTATTCCTTGGTAATTTTGCTGTAACATTTATAATTTAAGCCTATTGTAATAATGAAAAATGTTCTATCTGTAGAATACTTTTTATGCCATCATTGTGTTGGCAAAATAAAGTTATTCCTGACTGACTGCCATTTTTACAGTTTATGTTTTTCCAACAAATATGGCAGAGGTACCTTGTGGAGAATAAAACCTTTCTCTATGCAACCAATCACATGTCTAAATGTTAGTCGGCAGAGAATAAGCAAGAAACAACCTCACCTAGTGGAGCCAAAGAACAAAGTCTTAAGTGAGAGAGGTACGGGAGACCACTGCACACCTACTTCCCATGTCGTAGAACATGCCTAGAGCCTCCTTCTCCCAATTTCCCCCCTTCAGCTAGAAAACTATTGTTAGACAAGAAGAAAGTTCCCAGCTTAAGTCCCCTTTATGAATTCATTCATGTCTCTTTCCAACCAGTTATGTTAATTAATTTTAATGACTCGGTAATCGGGTAAAGCTACAACACCTTTAACCTCTTTCTTTACTCATATTGTAAAAGTAAACCATTTCTGTTTTTTTTCGTTGGGGAGAAGTCGGGCTTAAATCTATTAAAAGTTCCTCAAAAACCAGCCTAACATATCCACCAAACAGATTCCTAGAAATATAAATTTAGGCGAGATGCAGCTCTGATCTATGCGCAATCCCTGGCTACCTGTTTGGCAAGAAACTACTTGCCATCACGTTTGCTACAAGAGATAGTTCCAATGATCGTCTGTCCATGGGAAGCAGTATGGTGGATTTATGCCCATATAGTGGCATGCAGTGTGCTGCGTCAAGTACCCAATGTGTAGTAAGTGTCCGTAATGGGAAAAAATAATGTGTCGGCTTAGTGGCCATATGATACAGTGCAGTGCATGTGGTTTAGTATTCTCCAGCGGAGTACAGCATGGTGTGGTACGTCATTAGGATGGAATGCTGCATGATAGGTAGTATCTCAATGATGCATTACTGTGTGGTGGGTTTGTACTATTGAATGTATCCTCGTTTGTGTGGAACACTTTGCAGTAACTAATAGCTTGTGTGTGCTTTAGACACGTGAACAGTTCACACAATATTATAAAGGTGGTTGTTTCATATAGCTCTCTTGACGGTGAAGAACAATAATGTCAACGGCCAATTTGTGTTAGAACGACCACATTTTGTTTACTTGCACATACAATTACTTCAGTTAGTGTGCCCAGGATTCAGTACTATATGGTACAGAGTGCAATGTACGTTGTCAGTGCCCATTTGATGCAGTGTGGTAGATAACTATGATGCAGTGCATCTTGTGGGATAGTGTGCCTAGAGCAGTGCAGTGTGTTGGATTAGTGCTTAGTTGGATTAGTGCTTCTATGATGCAGAGTAGTATAGTGAACCAGAGAGGCTCTGCAGTGCATAGAGTAAGAGACCTTACAAAGCTGTAGTCTACTATAGGTAAGTGCTCACAACATTCAGTGCAGTAGGGGTTGTTAGCTCTCACGTGGGTCACTGTGATTAGTTAATATCCCCAGAATGCACTTATTGAGTGGGATGGGTTACTGCCACAAGAGTGAAAGGCAGTGTTTTGAGTTAGTGGTGCAGTGATGCAATGTGGTGGGGAATGTTCCTATGATGTAGCAGAGCACGTGCGTAGTTACTGTGCCTAAGATGTAGTGCGGTATATTAGCATACATAGAGCCTACAGCAGGCTGGAGTAGGAAGAACTTCACTACAGTTGGTTAGTGAACCTCTGGTGTAGTATTGTGCGATAGTGCACGTTGGATAGGGTGTAGTGTAATGTGTTATTAACCCAAGGGTAACATGAAGTGGAATAATGTGCCTATGGTACACACAGCTTGCTGGGTTAGTATCCCTTGGATACATTGCGGAGCAGTGCAGTGCAGTCTCTCCACTGACGTCTGTCGCGAAACAGGAACAGAGCACCCAGGAAGCACCAAGGCTCCCTGAGCCAATCACAATGCTGCAATGCAGCGTTGTGATTGGTCTGAGCGCCGTGGTTCAGCGCTCAGATGGGGGCTGGGAGCCTGGGCATGTTCTCCACCCAGGCTTTAATACAGCCTGTGTGGAGACCATGCAAAGTGTGCAAGACTTAGAAAGCTGGTCAAACATTCATGCACACATAGGGAGTGCCAATCACTCCTCTCCTGCTCTGTCAGCAGAGCAGTCCTGTCCCGCCCACAAAGCTTCCACAACAAGGAAACATTTAAGTGATAATACCATAGAGTCATTATCATTTTCCCCCTTTATTTATACTGCTTAAAAGCAGTGTGGCGACGCTCCTCGCTATTAGCAGAGGGCCCGCCACTGTTAGCATCCCTAGGTTGCTTTACAGTGGGCTAGAGGTCCTAGGACGTCAAGCAGAGTATTGATTTAGAGAGGTAGGGATGCTAGATCTCCTAGGATGTCGAGCAGAGTAACGATTTAGTGTGGTAGTGACTAAGCGTCCCAGAATGCAGTGCAGTGGGTTAAGGATGCAGTATGTAACCCAGGCAAGGTGGGTGATTAAATTTGAATCCGGTGGTTAAATCTGAATCTGGTGATCATGAGTGGACTGTCTCCCGAGATAAAATAAAATGATGAAGTGTGTGTTTAAACACGAAGAATAGGTTGAAATTCCTCTCTTACAATACGGACATGTAGATCTTGGATACTATGCAGTAAAACAGATGACATAATCCCCACTCCCCTGGGATCAATTAACAGAACATACATCTCGCTTCTTCCGCATGCAGCAACAGTGGATATCGAATTCTCTTCGGCAATCCTCAGGACTCGGAGAACAAGTAACCTGACCTTCACGGTTCGCTGAGAGAGCGAGGGATCTCCAGTTCATAAGCCATGGATGTGGTTCAAGGACAGCTTTTAGCAAATGAGCAGCGTAAAACTTCTCTACCTTCGAATTTGCAAACAAATAATTGATGAAACGGTCAGCACAACTCAAGTTGCTGAAATAAAGCCCCACAAGAAGTTGCGCGGATAGGCCCTTATAAAGACTATCGCCGATGTGATGCAATCGGCACTTTTCGAAACATATTTTCTCCAGATAAAATACTGAACTGGGCTGTTACCTTCGTTTCAAAATTTGGGGTCTCATTTTTTAATTGTTTGATTTTTGACACACATTTGGTTTTATTCAGGGATTTCCTTATATTGCTTGTTTGGCATAGTTTCAGATATATTTTCGTCTTTGTTCTTTATGTATACCCGAGTTTCTTTAGAGTTGTTAGTCACATACATAGAAAACACATAAAATTCTTCAAACCAATATGTTTTTTGCATCACAATAAATGAAAATGTCAACATTGGAAAGACAATGCTGGTAAATATGGATAAGGGACTGGCATGCACAACCAAACACCAATCTCCTAAGTATAGTAGATCCAAACATTTCGGTTATATTTCGTTATTGCAATAACCCAATTTAAGATAATTTATAAACTTCATCTTTCCTTCTGGTAGATAGCTTGTTCAGTTTCAATACTCATTTGAATGCACTCAGACAGTACCGACACTTGAAAAGTGTAACACTGAAGGGGAAAGTGAAGATTCCTAACCATCTGCAATCCCAATACCGCATAAAGATAAATGAGGAACTAACAACTGACCGGACTAGACACAGGACGCCTCTCGCAGTGAATGCTATGCAATTTCTTAATAGATTTTGGTTTTAACAGCTACAGCTATTGACGGCAGCAACCAATACGTTCATGAGGTGGAACTAGCTGTATCAGAACTTCACCAAGTCTCAGCCTGACAAAGAAAGTGGCACATCACACCCACCTCTGTGTAGGGACACCATCTTTCTGTTCAGATTTTATTTTACCACCCATACGCTGCACATACTCGGATACTTTTGATCATTCAGGTCCCCTTACCCTATGATCATATCTGTGCCTGTCCAATGTCTAAAATCAGTGGGCTTTACGGGACATTACAGTCTCCTTTGCTGACTTCAGGCAAAACAAAGAAATTCTATTTGTTAGCATCCACAGTGGCAGACATTCTACCACATCTTATACATAGTTCGATTTATCCAACCCCCCACACGTCACCTGCCCCCAACCCGCGATATGCTCAGTCCATCCCTATCTGCCATAAACTTTGATGTGTTATTTTATTTATTTTTAGCCCAAAAACACATTGCAGTATTGGACAATAAAAATGTTCGAAGGAGGAAAAATATGTTAGCAATTTATAAAAGTTCAATGATACCAGATTGATACAGGATCAGAAAGAAAAGTTACATTTTAGCAGTTTCCTCAAGGATAGAATAGGTCAACATCTAATCTAAAAGGGAGAGTTCCATAGATCACTTCTATGTTAGAAATATCTACATCTACACCCATAACATTATGTTTTTATTGATGTATCATGGTCATGGACATTAAGACTGTTAGATCTGTGACTTTCATGCACAAATGCATGCAAATAAAGGCGTACAAAAATGCTTGCATACTACTTGGGCCACGTCTGAATACAACCCGTCTCCATCTGTGCGTATGCCTATGTCCCGTTTTTAATTCCTTAAGCTTAAAGAGCTGCTTTCTTTTATTTACCAAAGCGTGTGCGGCTGGTGTCATGGAGAGCTACAAGCTTGGGAAAATAAAAATAGGGCCCAGACATAAGATGCACAGAAAAGGCCAGGCTGCGCATAGATCCAGCATTTGTGTGTGTCTTTGTTTCAGTGTGTTAGCACATTAAAGCCAAACCTATGGGTTTGTCAAATATTGACTTTACTGTTTTGGATTCATGGCTCTATTGAATATCTGGTTCCTGACTTAATAACCATAATACAGTTTAACGAGTAATAGTTCAGATATATTTCACGTTTAATCTCGATGCTAGTTTGATATGCTCCTATTTGAGATTTATGTTAAAGGAGAACACTTCCAAAATCCTACCTAAACAACGTTTACCACAAAAGGAGACATTACAGGAGTGCCTTTTGTACTGCAATAGCCAAGAACCCTGGTATTCTGACAAACATTCGGTGCATAATGGCTGTAACATTAAGGCAGATATTAGAGAAGGTTACTGACCCATATCTTACCCTGCTAGAAATAAGTATTGGGTCCTATGATTGGCTATCCATCTTTTCTTCGGGTTTTGATAGTTTCTAACGAGCTGAGTTGTCTGAAATTCAGGCACAAAGAAAACCAAGCTACACTAAGCCCCCTGGAGAAGTGCTCTATGATAAGAAATGCCCTCAGCAAGCCATGAACAATCTCAAACTCCAAGGACCCTGGGGTTTCAAAATTACGGCGAGGTCAAACAAGAATTACAATCTACTGATAAAGTGGTACTGCTACAGAACTGAACAGGCTTCTTGTCTTCACTGGCAGCAACAGATAAAGGTATTTTTCCCACATCATCTTCACGTAAAGTGTTTCTGTTTCCAATCGATCTTTTCTTTCTCTACTAAAAACAAGCACGAAAGGGGCTCATTTGTGAAAATCAACATTGCTGCCTGGGTGAAGGGGTGATGTGCCATTCTACAATTGTCACTAAACAGCTGCCACATTTTAGAGCTACTAAAATGGACAGGATTTGAGCTATATGATTTCAAGTTAAACACACTCTAGTTCACATACCGAAAAAGCACATTATTTTCTCTTTAACCTGTCTTTGAATGGTGGTGGAAACATGTTTCTATTCCGCCAGTCTTCAAATCAGCAGCGGCTGCTGCCAATCAAGCCTGGGGGAGCAGCGCGGTGAAAAAAAAAATACACTAACCTTTCCACTGCCACCTGCCGCAATGTTCTGCTCCCGCTCCGCACTGCACCTCTGCTCTCGGTACTCCAACTCCTAGGAGCACAGGCTCCCAGACTCCTCATGCAATCCCAACGCTGCTCTCATGCTATTACTCCCTGCATGAGAGCAGCGCTAGGATTGGGTAGAGTGGGCTGGTCTTATGCTTCAGCAGGGACTGGGAGCCTGCACATATCTACAAGGAACAGCCTGGACATATCCAAGTCCGCATGTTGGTTTGGGCGGCCGGGACAGTCTTTTCAGCGGGTTCTCCCCCACACATTTTGCTTTTTGCCCTCCTGTTTTTGACCTTGTTTTTTTTGGTTTTATGACTCTGGGGCACTTTACCAGTGCTATTCAGTGCTAAAGTGCATATGCTTTCTATGTACATCGTGTTTATGGATTGGTGCTTCCATAATAATGGCTTATTTTATTTACTACTAAGTCCCTAATATAGTGCACTGTGTGCCCAGATCCTTTACATACAATGCTACTAGTGGGCCTGCAGCACTGGTTGTGCCATCCACACAAGTAGCTTTTCAAAGGTGTCTCAGACCTGCTCCTGCAGTGTCTGCATGCAGTTTCTAATTGCCATGTCAACCTGGCAAGTGCACTCACTTTTCAGACCCTTAACTTTTCTTATATCTAAGTCATTGCTAAGGTGAGCCCAAGGTAGTCTGATGGGCAGGGTGCTGTGTATTTAAAAGGCAGGAAATGGAGTGGTGTATTTTGACATGTCCTAATAGTGAAATACTGAGTATTTCGGTTTCCCTGTTGAAAGGCTATCTCTACCATAGGCTAACAGGGAGCTGCTTGGTAACACGTTACCAAGGTTGCTTGCCAGTGGGACCTAATAGATAAATGGAGTTTAGTATGCATGAACTCAGGATTGAAAAATGTATCTTTTAGAAAAAAAGATTTGTATATTATGTGTTTGAAAATATAACTTTTAGAAAGTGAGTATTTTCTTGTCTAACCATCCTGTGTGACTCTGCCTTTTGTGTATTCCCTGTCTGGGTTTGGAGTGACAGGAGCAGGGGATGTGCATTCACAAAAGACAGACACAAGGGGGGGTTGAAGGTATTCTGACTTTCCTGGGTGACTCCTAGCCAGGCTGAATAGACCTGCATACTTACACCTGAATGGACTTTGGCTGCCTTCCACAAAGCGGTCTCCACCTCCTGTGGTGAACCTGGCCTGAGCCAGGTTGAACTGACTTTTGTTTGCCAAAGGAATTTTGTTTGTAGCAAATTCAAAGGAACATGTGGTATAAATATTGGGGCCCTGGCCACAGAACTTTAGATTACTGCTAGACTAAGGAACCTGCCAGAAAGGAGAGCTGTGAGGAGAGACTACCACTTTGCTGTGTGCTTTGCTGGGTTGGCCTGCAGGTGCTGCTTCTGTCTTTCTGCATTGTAAGTATCTCCAAGAGCTTGATATAGAGTTTGCCACCTGTTCTAAGTCTCAGGCAAATCAAAGACTTCAACTTCTTCTGGGTACAGGCTTCTGGATTTGGATACTTCAGCTGCCACAGAGGAAAAGGGTAACCTGACAACATCAACAACGCCAGTGCCGGCTCCGTGACCTGAAGGCACCGCAGAGGGCACTGCCGCACATTGCATCGCAACCGTGGTCTCACCATCAACTTCGTCTGATGCTGCCACAGAGCTGCCGTATGCACCTTTACCTGTGGGCACAACACTCCGCACAGCCTCACTTCACACCGCCGCCTTGGTTTCCCTGAACAACGCAACAACGCCGTCACCGACGCCGCTGCCTGCACCGTGACCTGTGGACACCACTCGTGGACAGCATAGAGCACCGTCCCCCTTCGCATTGCAGCCCTGGTCTCACCGATGACAACACTCCAAGCTGACATCAACACCACTACCTGTACCATGGTTTGGGGGCACTGCTCGTAGGTTACTCGGTGCACCGCCCTGTCCCATACTGCAGTCTTGGCCCACTGACGGCAGCGCCATCGAGTCCAGATCATGAGCAGAGGCCGCTGCCTGCACCGCGGCCTGTGGACCCGCACACTGTATTGCCCCGTCTTGCACCACAGCTATGGGTCTACCAACTACAGCGTTTCAGCAACGACGACTCCACTGCCTGTACCATTTCTTGTCAGCACCGTAACGAGCACCGCCCGATTCACACTGCAGCCCTGATCTGGCTGATGACGCTGGACGGCCGTCAGCGAGCTGCTGCCTGCACCATGACCTGAAGGCACCGCATGTCGCATTGCTCTACTTCACATCGCAGCCCGATGCCTGCCAGCGCTCCTGACTTAAAACTCACGGAGATCGACCTGCAACACGTGTGACTTCAAGGGTCCAATGACTCCTGCACCAACTCCCGGAACAGACGCTTGCCGATGCATCTCTTCTGGAGCTCACCGTAATGTCCGATGCCCATAGGTACTGTTTTACAGGTCTCATTAACATTGTAGCTGGCCCTCAGGGTCTGGAACTGTTGGAATTGTTTGTTCACGCCGTCATGATCGCCCCGGATGGAGCTATCGACTTCAAGGAACTGTACATAAAGTCTATTTTTGCTTTATTGGTATTGGTGATTACTGTATGTTGGATTTTTATAATTCTGGTCTTGTTTACCACAGATAAATATTGGATATTTTTATAAAACCAGTGTGGTGTCCTTTTGTAGAATTGTCATTGTATTACTGCTAGTTATGTGCAAATACTTTACACATTGCTCCTGGGATTAGCCCGGGTGTTCGTGTAAGGTACCAAGGGGGTGAGCAGAGGTTATTTTAATCCCCTTATTATGACTAGAGTTCTGGATTCAGCCTGGCTTAGGTACAAACCCTAGCCAACCAGAAAAACACTTTCTAACATTGGTTGGCAGCGGTGAGGAGAGGACTTGCGTTTGCACTTGACCTACACTGATTGGTGTACACTACTACAATATCACAGACCTTTACGTACCACATACTGTTTTTTCCTGTTTGCCTTCTGGATGCATTGTTGAGAACTGGAACTCCGGTTAGTTGTACCTGTGAGGCCTTGACAAAATGGAAATCAACTTTTGGCACTTGTTCATCTACACAATGAAGGAGCTACAAGTATTTTGCAAGGAGAGGGGATTGACTTTGAATAGAAGTTCTTTAGGCAGCTCTGTTTTTTTAATGAGGAAACACGTTGGGGAACAGCACTGGCAGATGTCTCTGAGGAAGAGTTTGAGGGGGAGGCTCCCCAGCCAGAGTACCAGGAGGGTAGTGGCCCTGAGAAGTAAACATAGGGCGAAAGAGGGGCTTGTAGGTAAAAGAGTAGGATCCAATCTCGTGATAGGAGACTGATCAAGTTCGACTGGGAACTCAAGAGGGCTGAGGCGGAGAGAAACTCAGCCCAGGAAAAAGAAAAGTGTGTTGCTCAGGAACGGAGCTTGGCAGGGCTGGAGGTAGAAGCTATGAGAGTGGAGTCCAGCTCAGACGGTGGCAGCAGAAGTGTTATGTTCAGTACTGACAAGGGAGATGTACACACACAAACACACAGTCTTGTTGCCCTGCTTCCAAGAAGGGGTTGACATACACTAGGGGATTCAGGACTGTGAGGTAACTCCAGTGGTGCACAGGGTCCCCGAGGGGAATTGGGTAACTGGCACAGGGGATCATATTCCCAGTGGTGGGAGGGACACTCTACTGACACTAGGTGAAAGGTGCAGGGAGAGGGGTTTCCCCATGGTATTAGCCATGGTAAGTGAGTATGGAGATCACCCAGAAGAGTATGTTTGGAGTGACAGCAACAGCCAGACACGGTCTCATCAGTCTTGCGAGGGTGATATGGGGTACTTTTCTGAGGCACTCGATGGTTTGGTGAAGGGTAATTTGGTTAACACATGAGGGGCTGTGTAATTTGAGAGTGATCCTGAAGGAGGTGGCTCAGGTTTTCCCAACCAGGTGAGATAGGGGAGGTTGGCAGTGACCCAGAGAGGTACCAGTGTAGTGGAATAGGTGAAGGATTCGATGTCCTGTCTCCGAGTAGACGGAGTGGGGGTGGGCTGAGTCCCAAGGTGCCTGAAACTCAGACACAGAGCCTGGTTGGTTTCATGAGTGAACCCCAGGAGGGGTGCCTAGACTGTACCGGGAGGACATCCCCTGAAGGGGATCCCAAGGTATCAGGTGAGAATTTTAGTCGGGGGCTGTTGTAACAAGCATCCCACCTGTGCTGGTGTCTGGCAGCACCACTTCAGTTAGGAGGGTGCATGAGTCTAGAGAAATTGGTGAGGGGGAGACAGTTCCCAGTGGAAGGGAAAGTGGGTCAAGGGGAGCCCCCCCCGAGGACTGACCCTGGTAAGGCCACTTCAGGCTTGTGGGTCTTCACGCACTGTCAGGTGAACAGGAGACTAGAGACCTGCACCAGGAAGATTCTCGCACAACTTATGAGGAGTGTGTTTCCCTTGGAGGGGGTGGGTGTAGTCCCGCAGTAGTCCTGGCTTGATAGGCACAGGTCCAGCTTAAGGATACAGACCCTAGGTTGGAGGACCAGGTTCACGATGTCCCCCCTGACCGGAAGGAAGGGGTGACTGCTACCAGTATCCCCAGCGGTTTGTCTTCTGGGGCTCTGGGTGGGAGGGTGCAGGGCCCCAGAAGAGTGGGCAGGGAGAGGGAAGACTCACCCCTTAACCCTGTCCAGGTGAAGGGAACAAACTGTAGGCTGGTGTACCAGTTGCAGGTTAGCCCCCCTGAACTGATGGGAAAATTGTGCGGGACACCTGACACAAGTGGCTTGACAATTCTGGAGGTTTGGCATACCGCTCCAGGTGGGAGGGTTCAGAGCCCCAGGGAGGGTGACATGGGGCGGGAGAGCCCACCCCAGTCTCCTGTCCAGCCTCAGGGTAGACACTGTGCTGGTGGGTCAGTGTCAGGATGCCATCCCTGACCTGACAGGAGGGAGAGTGGACAAAGTGTGCCAGGGACCTGGGGCTACCGCCTCCCACTTTTGGATGCCAAAGAGGTTAGAGAACCCAGAGAGGCCTGAGACCTGGCTCTCATCACTGACAGCCGTCAGTGGCCACTGTGGCTGGCTGTCCTGGTGGACAGGGTTGTCCCTGGGAGGGAAACAGGAGTCACCCCCTGGGAGTGGACTGGGCCACACCACTGTGTTAGCTGTGGTGGTACTGTCCGTCTACTGGGACACACCTGTGATCAAGCTACGGTCAGGTGCTGCACAGATGGGGTTCGCAGGCGAGAAGGGTTCCCCAAGGGTTAGCTTAGTTGGCCCTGAGTATATGGAAAGAGGGATCCAACTGGGTTCAGCAAGGCGTTGAACCACAATGTGCCCCCGCTGTTGTGGGTCAGGTCTATGTTCTATTGCCCCAAGGAGGAAAGTCCATCAAGGGATTGATTAGTCTACCCTGACTTTAGGCTGTGAGAGGGTTGTGTTAGACTGGACTTTTTCAGTAGGTTTACCCTTAGACTTTTTGCTTTTTGTCTTCCTGTTTTTGACCTTGTTTTAGGACTCTGGGAACTTTACCACTGCTATTCAGTGGTAAAATGCACACGCCCTCCATGTATAATGTGTTTATGGAGCGGTATTTCCATAATTGGCTTATTTGATTTACTACTAAGTCCCAAGTACAGTGGACTGTGTGTGCCCAGGGCCTGAAATCAAATGCTACTGGTGGGCCTGCAGCACTGGTTGTGCCACTCACACAAGTAGCTTTTCAGAGGTGTCTTAGACCTGCCCCTGTATGTACACCCTCTTGCCAGGCCCTTCCCTTTGCTTACATCCTAGTCACCCCTAAGCTGGAGCGGCCCATACAGGTAAGAACAGTGGGGTGGAGTGAGGGGAGACTCATCAGACAACGACGAGGGAAAATTACAAAAATAATTTTCCTCGTCATCTGTCGACAGACAGAGCTATCGAATGCAAGGAACTGTATATAAAATTTCTTTTTGCATTATTAGTATTGTGGCTTACTTTATGTTGGATTTCTATTATTCTGGTCTTGTTTTACACAGATAAATATTGGCTATTTTTCTAAAACCGGTGCGGTGTCCTTTTGCAGTGTTTTCACTGTATTACTGCTGGTTATGTGCAAATGCTTTACACACTGCCTCTGGGATAAGCCTGTCTTTTCGTGCCAAGCTACCAAGGGTGTGAGCACCATTATTTTGGACATGTAATCCGGTTATCCTGAATAGAGTGGTGGATTCTGCCTGGCTTAGGTGCAAACCCTAGCCAACAAGAATAACCATTTCTAACAGTAGGTATAAAGAGGTTAGAAAGGCAGTGGGATTCAGGAATCAAGAGAGAGAATTAGAGTACAGCCACCAGGACGTGATCAGGGCATGGTTTGAAGACAGAAGGGACCATGATGAAACAGGAATATAGCACAGAAGCTTGGACTAGAAGATTAAGTGGATCTGGGAATGTAAGGTGAATGAGTGTACATTATCCCATTAGGGGTAAAGGCAGGAGCACAGAGTGCCTTCGTGTAGCTAGTGGCCTGATGGTACAGTCCTGACATGGTCTGAGAAAGTCATATCTACCACTCTGCCAATATGCAATCAACTGTACCCTTCCCTAGCCCTACCTTCCTCATTGACTGCCTCTTATACAGAGCCACGGGAGTCAGTAACTGAGTTGGGCGCCGGGAGCGGGGACGAGAGCTGCATGCCCCAGACTGCTACGCTCACAACAGCATCATCGCCCGTGCCTATTTGTAGCACTAGGACTCTCTCAGAGCAGGACGCACAGCAACAGGAGTCAGCAACTTAGTTGGGAGCGGAGCCAAGAACTGCATGCCCCAGACAGCTCTACTCACAACAGCATCATCGGCTGTGCCAGGGACGCCTATTTCCAGCACCGGGGCTCCCGTAGCACATGACGTACGCGGGACGTGCCCGGCTTGGCCCAGGCCAAGAGCAGGCCATCCGCGCACAGGAGGAGTCATGAGTCGGATGATCTGGGGCCCCCTCTTGCTCCTGAATTCACAGGTCTACAGCTTTGTGGAGATGGACATGGAGGGAGTTTTGCCACTTTAGGCGCCCGGAAAGCTAGACGATTGTGCCCTGTATTAAATATTAACAGGGTATTCATAGTGTTGGGGGCATCTAGCTTTTTCTTTTTGTTTTCCACTGACTTTAAAGTCTATGAAATAGGCAATAAGAAGGCGACTTAGCTGAGAGACGTGTGTCCTGTGGGTGTATTGGCTAAATCTCACCTCCCAACCAAGGTATTCAGGTTAGGGAAGTTGTGAGTCCGGCTTTGCATGTGATAGGCAGGTCAGTCTCCAAGACTCCATCCCAGAAGCAGAAGTCTAGGCGAGTGACGGTATTCATGTCCTCATCTCCATCTCCTTCCTTGCCAGCCGAACTCATAAAATCAGACTCCTGCCCTTCTCCACCGAACCCACAGAGATCAGATGCTGAGTACACCAAGGATCCTCACTCAGCCCAACGCTCTTTAACATCTACATGACCCCTCTCGCTTCCATCGTCAGAAAACACAGACTCAGCATAGTACCCTACGCAGACGACACCTAGCTTGTCCTCTCCCTCACAGAGGAACCTGACATCACCAGACACAGTTTCCAGGAATGATAGAAGGACGGTGCATTCTGGATGAGCAGCAGCTGCCTGAAACTCAACTTGGAGAAAACTGAGGTCCTCGGATCCACCCCCTCCGCATGGGACAACAGCTGGTGGCCCCCCACTATCTGCAACCCTCCCACACCCACAGACCACGACTGCATCCTCTGCATCATACTCAACTCCTCCCTCACCATGAACCAACAGATCAACGCCATATCTTCCACGTGGTTCAACACACTCCGCATACTCCACGAGACCTTTTAATGGATCCTCCCAAATCCAGAAAGACCGTCACCCACGCACTCATAGCCAGCAGACTGGACTACGGGAATGCCCTCTATTCCGGAATCAAAAAATATCTACTCCTCAAACTCCAGACCATCCAGAACACCGCAGCCACACTCGTCCTCAGCATCACACGACAAGACCACATCAACCAGCGCCTACGAGACCTCCACTGGCTCTCTGTCTAAAAGACAGAGACTTTTAAGCTGCTCAAATGGGTGTACAAATCCCTAAACACCGGACCCCAATACCTCAACGAAAGAATCTCCTTCTATGCCCCCAAGGGAAACCTCCGCTCCGCCGACCTTGCCCTGGCCAAAATCCCTTGCAGACCGCAGAGCCAGAACGGGACGAAGAGACTTCTCCTACATCGCGGCCAAGGCCTGGAACGACTCACCCTACGCATCAGACAAACCCCCACACTGCAAGCATTCAGGAAGAGCCTCAAGACCTGGCTATTCAGATGAGTCAGAGCTGACCAAAACACCCGCTCCCCCCAGCGCCTTGAGACCCTCACGGGTGAGTAGTGCGCTTTACATATCCCTGATTGATTGATCTCCGGAAGCTGGCCAGAGAGAGGGAGAGACTAGATAAACTAGAAATTGCAATTGGTAAAGTTCTATTTATGTACCAGTAGCAACAAAGGCCCCTCAAAAAGGGGTCTTTTTCCGTCTAAAAGTGTAAATGTTGATGACACAGCAACTCATAGTCATAATGGGTACCTTCCTTCTAGTAGTAATTTTGTTTGTATGACAACTTGAGATAATCCTTGTCAGAGACCTGCATTTGACCTGCATTTCATATCCAGCCTGAGAAGGCTTTAAACGTTTCAGCCGAGACATCTAGTAACGCTAGCTCTGCTGCCTACGCCTGAATATCGCCTAATACATCAGAGGGTTCTTAGTCCACTATAGGATATCCACAGCTGCCCGTGATTAATTTACCTTCTGCCAGCTGTCTATATGTTATTGTCTTAGCGTGTGTTTCCCCCAGTGTCAAATTCCCCCAAAGAGTCCTCCATCTAGCTCCAAAATAAGGTGTATCATTGGCTGGCACAGAGTAGTGAGGTAAATATCCCTACCATAGAGTTAAAGGTTACTTTGGATATAACAAATAACACTAGTTTAACTAATCATGATACTACCCCAACATACAAAGGGCATTGCAGGCGACATGTGAGTGTAGTTGTTTTACTGTGATTAGCGGCAATGTGGCTGGGTTAAAAAATAAGCTAACTAATCCAGAGTGGCTCGCATTTATAAACCGGTACAATTTAATTGCTTTCCAGGAAACCTGGGCTGTATCCCCCATCTCATGCAATGTTTTTCCATGTTATTCGTGTCCGGCTGTGGCCTCCACATCTGGAAGAGCCAAAGGAGGCCTTGCCATCTCGGTCAAGCTTAATCTCAGACTCAAAGTGTCAAATGTGAATACAAGTAGTCCGGAGTTCCACGTCTTGTTAATAAAAGACTGTAGGAGCCTTTTTATTTTCTATTTAGTAAATTTTTATAACAATGATTTTTCTAAGACCTATATTAATTTATTTTATGAGTTAACTGATTATATAGCAGTACTAAAACCACTAAGGGCAATAAACGGATCTTCCCCAAGGATTTTATTATGTGGCGTTTTTAATGCTAATTTAGGGGGCGAATACGCCGATCAGGGTATTTGATGTATCAGCACTGATACTGCAATTGTAGATTCCAGGAGCTCTGCCTTGTAAGACCTAATATGGCTATTTGGACCTGGAAGACGTGGTCGACTATTTCCAGGTGGGCTGCCCCGCCAAGCAAGCGTACAGAGGCGGGAGGAAAGATTCAGTCAGCGATTATGTGTTTGCCTCGAAATGCTTTCTGCAGTGGTTTTGATGCGGATCGGTAATTGAATCTCAGTGGGGTGACCACAATGCCTTACTTGTTGAAGGAGTCTTCCCATTAGATAGTGAAAGAGGTCCCTTATCATTCGACGGTATCAATATTCTCTCCAAAGATGGTTTAAGGCAGGTTTGGCACCTTAATGAACCCTCAGCAGCATTAAATGATTTAGTAAAGAAGTATCTCCCAGTTTTTTTCAGCTACTTGTCTGGTGGAACCATGATTAAGTTGTCCCATCATTATCAGCAATTGTATAGTATTATTAAGCAATCCCTTTTTGAAACCCTTTAAATCTGCGATAACCTATCCACAGTGGTTTGATAAGCAATGTTCTGCAGCTAACGCCATCTTAGAACGGTGGTAGGAGATTCCCCTAGAGATAGAAGGGTGATCTGGGAGGCTAGGAAGCTCTATAGGACAACCATTAAGGAAAGGAAGAATTATCTGTTCTGCAAGTACTGGGAGGCCTTAGAGCAGGCTGCTAAGCAGAACTGTAGCAAGGTGTTCTAGGAAACTGCACAGAGGCTTTCCTTGCATGATACCTCCACAAACCCTATCTAATATTTCTAGGCTGGATCGGTTGAAACACTCTACTTACATTTACTCTTTGGACAGCTTCAGTGAGAATGAGGTTATGTGGAAGCAGCCTTTAATGCCCCCTACTGATCTGCAGTTTACTGTTCAGGAACTAAACGCCGCAATCAGAGCAAGCGCCAGTGGTAAGGCGCCAGGTCCTGAGGAGATCCCCATGAACCTGTTTAAGTGCAACCCGGATCTCTGGGGTCCTCTTTTGGTGAATATTTTTAAAAATTCTGTGTTATAACATCCCAGAGCCTTGGGATAAGTCTATAATAGTGCTAATTTATGTGCAACCCGGATCTCTGGGGTCCTCTTTTGGTGAATATTTAAAAAAATTCTGTGTTATAACATCCCAGAGCCTTGGGATAAGTCTATAATAGTGCTAATTTAAGAAAGGGATTAGACAGTGACTAAGAGAAAAAAAGGAGAAAAAAAAAAAAGAGGATAGGGGTCCCCAAAATGCTACAGAAAAATTTCATTGGTGGATAACACAGTAAAGATACTGGGGAGTGCTGTTTTTAACCTTTTGCAAGCATGGGCCTTGGACAATAAGATTTTATCTGCGCACCAATACAGCTTTCGTCCTGGGCTGGGCACAGTGGATCAGTGCCTGCATCTACAACTAACAGTAAGCAAGTATATTGTCGCCAGGCGCTGTCCACTGTACCTGGCCTTTCTACTGCATTGGATTTATTAAACAGAACCAAATTATGGCAGATGTTGAGCAATCTGGGGGTGGACTTTGCACTAGTGAACTTTTTGCGTGCTCCCCATGAAACCTTGAGTGCTAAGGTTAGTTATGTCCAATCAGGAGAACTCTCCGATTAGTTTCTTTTAGCTAGCGGTCTGCGCCAAGGGGATGTGTTGGTACTGTTGCTTTTCGTCTAGTCCATAAACAATTTGGGGGCTTGTTTATCAGAGTCAACTAATGATGTGCCGAAAATGTATAACTTAGCCATCCTGACTCTGTTATATGCAGATGATGCAGTATTGATGGCTAGAACACCACGTGCGCTTCGCAATTTGGTTGATTCATTTGTGATCGTCATGAACACATTAAGGGCCAGATGTACGGCCGTATTTTTGCTGTCACAAAGGGGTTTTAGGCCCATTTGTGACCACAAAAAACGTGTGGCCAATGTACCACCCTATTTTGCAAGTCGCTAATCAATTAGCGACTCGCAAAATAGGGTTAGCGACTTGCTATTAGGAAGGGGAGTGCTAAGGGCGTCCTTTCCTAATAGCGAGTCCAGAACCCATATATGAATGTTTTGCGACAGCAATTGCGGTCACAAAACACTCACAGTTTACCACCCTTCTCAGAAGGGTGGTAAGGCACTTGCAAACGGGAAGGGGTCCCCAGGTGACCCCTCCCCTTTGGGAATGAATGCACAAATATTTATAAGAGCCGGCAGTGGTCTCAATTTTAATTATTTTAAAGTATCCAGTTTTCCTTTAAGGAACACGGGCTTCATTCAAAAGAAAAAAAACTGCTTTATTTAAAAGCAGTCCCAGACATGGTGGCCTGCTTACTCCATCAGGCCAAATCCCTGGCAGTGCTAGCCATTATCAGTAAACAAAAAGTCCCTGTTTCAACAGTAGTGGGCTGGCGTGGCCAGACAAGACAGTGCTCGAAGGGGTAGGGATATACAGGTAATGCTCCCTATATTAATACACTAATAGTGATTTGTTAAGGCAGGCAAAGAAAAGACATTCATATAAGGGTGACCGAAAGTAACTCAAACAATCAAGTTTATGTTGGTTGTAAAAAGGTTAAAACAATTTATTACCTCCCGACATGGGTTACAATCTAAAACATGATAAAAACATTAGAGTTAAGAGCCACCTAATGGTAGGCCCCCTATTTCTCCTTTTCTTAAATCATACAAAATGTAGTGGGAGTTTGGGGGTTTTGTAATGTCCCCCCAGTCCAGGTGGAAGAAAACAGAACCTGCAGAACATTGTTGATATCTCCCTCCCTCTAGTGCCACTTTTATCTTACACTCTGAATTAAACATAGAGTACATACTTGATACTGTTAAAGTGGTGCTCCTGTTGCTCTGGGTCAATATTTGGAACAAAAGAGAGGCTAGTTTTAATAGGGCAGTCATTAATGACGGCCTGAGCCTGGATGAGGGTTTATCCATACCCT